>NC_135330.1:92999938-93208554 GCF_023851605.1 Tamandua tetradactyla | reverse complement strand
TATATGGAAATTTTACTTACAATCTTTTTACATTTTTGGTAAAAATAAGAATGTTGGGGTTAAAAATAACTGTGTAAAGGCAATTGATTTTTATATATCATTATAATTGAAAACACTGAAGTTCATATATTCTTATGTGGAAAGTTATAAGAAAAATTAAACAGAGCCATATTTTCAGTCATATAATTTATTCTTGGTAGAAATAGAATGAATAAGATTGTCCAATTCCCTTTATCTTTGAAAATCTTGTTTTATTGAATAATATATCTAACTTATTTCCTTTTTTTTGGTTCTCCTAAGAGAATACATTTCCCACCTAGCATGGAGAGAGATAATTGGACTATGGTGAAAGATATCATTCTAATTGGTATACCTACCTCTCAAGCACTAGAGAGCCTCTTGTTTTTAATCTTTTTATTGGCTTATTTGGTGACAGTACTTGGAAACACCCTCATCATTACCCTGATCCTTGTGGACTACAGGCTTCACTCACCCATGTATTTCTTCCTCAGCAATCCCTCTTTCAGTGAAATATTAACCACCACCTGTGCTGTTCCCAAGATGCTTGCAGGCTTCCTGTCAGAAAGGAATAGAATCTCATTTAGTGAGTGCTTCATCCAATCCTATTTCTACTTCCTATCTGGATGCACTGAGTTTATCCTTTTTGCTGTCATGTCCTATGACCGTTATGTGGCCATTTGCAGCCCCCTTCAGTATCCTACAATTATGACCAGCACACTCTGTGTCTGTCTTGCCATTCTCTCCTGGGTAGGCAGCTTCCTCCTCATCCTACCATCTACCATCCTTAAAGCAGGACTGCCATACTGTGGCCCCAATGAGATTGATCATTTTTTCTGTGACAGTGCCCCACTCCTCCACTTGGCCTGTGCTGATATACGCGCCATTGAGTTGTTGTATTTCATCAGCTCCCTTGTCCTACTCCTCAGCTCCCTCTCACTCACAGTGGTCTCCTATGCTTACATTATTTCCACCATTCTGAAGATACCTTCGGGTCAAGGTCAACGCAAAGCCTTTGCCACCTGTGCCTCTCACTTTACTGTGGTCTCCATGGGCTATGGGATCTCCATCTTTGTCTATGTCCGTCCCTCCCAGAAGAGCAGCCTGCATCTCAACAAGATCCTCTTTATCCTCTCCAGTGTCATCACACCTCTCTTGAATCCCTTCATCTTCAGTCTAAGGAATGAAACCATGAAAGGTGCACTGAAGGATACTTTGTCCAAGGGCCAGGAGTTCCTTAAGAGGATGAGGTCTAAGTAATTGACTATCGATGAGTCATCCCAACCATGAGGTTTCTCGGTATTACTGAGAATCAATTCAGGACTTCCACTATAAATGGGGAATACTGTAGTATATCTTCATATCATTTCTAATCATATAAAATATAGTTAGACTGGAATCATTTACATCTGACACTTTAAGATAGTTAAATAAGTATTCAAATATTATAATGTCCTGGTGGTAGTACTGACACTTCTGGTGGTAAATATAGAATTTAATATATGTTTTCATAACAGTGCTATTGGTTAAAGAGGGACAAAGTAGTAGTAGAGTAATATAGGTGTATGTATTACTTGGTTGAGTTTGTATATACCAAATTTGGAAAGAAGAAACAATACAGCAGTCTGGTTGGTAATAAGGACACACACTCACACACACACTTATGATAAAACATAATCACAGGATATATTCTATGGTACTTGAAGTCCAATAGTAACTTACCATTGACTATCATTGAGGTCACTGCCTTATTAATTAACTACATTATCTAAATGTATTGGCTACATTTATTTATCACATATGGATTTGTCCTTTAGTATTTCAGTTCCCTTTTATATCAGTTAATTTTCTTTCTCATGAAGCACTTAGTTCATTCCATTTGTTAAAGAAGATTTGATTCTTCAATTAATTTGACATTTACTTGTATTATAAATTTCACCACATTAGAGGTGTAAGAAATAACCAAATCAGTTATTGATAATCCAACCCTGTACCCTTGCCCTTGTGAATTTCTATTGTACTTTAAAATAATTGTTTTGCTTTTACTATTCCCTCAAAATGCAATTTCTATATCAAGAAGACATTGACTTTCTTATAAAAGGCTTCATTCTTATTAGTGTATAAGAATACAAAAGGGAAACAACTGCTACCTGGCATTTTTGTCATCTTTTCATTCAGTTTTTTCCTTGCCTCAGAAGTTTTTCAGATTCCCAGCACATTCACCTTGCTCACTGGTTGTTAACACAAAGTCAGTCCATGAGTTTCATATTCAGAATTATTAATGAAGAAACATTATGTCAGTCCAAGCACTAAATATCCCAGGGATGTTATTTGATTGTTTTAATTCAGCTGTTTTCCTTTCCCACGATGAATCAAATGTAGCCAGGACTTTCATGTCATGGCAGGTGTCTCTGTGCATTTGAAAAAAACTAAGATCCAAGATGAATAGAGATTAATGTGGGAGAGGTCTGTCAATATTATACATATCCATCCATGTATAGAGAATGAGATTTTACCAGCCAGGGGGATTGATGTTGATTACTAAAGGGAAGTTGAGTTGGTGCTGTATAATGAGGGCAATGAGGACTAAGTCTAAACAAGGAGATTCACTGGATAACATCAACCACTTAGTAATTTTATTTAAAAAATCACTGAAAAACTGTGATACCAAATATATAAATAAACAAAAACTAAACAAACAAACAATGAAAACAAAACAAGGATTTGAATCCTGGAAGAATGAAAATTGGTTATACCTTAATAAGATGGAAAATAAAGTGCTCCAAGAGGGAAAGGGAAATAAAGAATAGGTGGCAGAAGACAATTATCTACTTAGAGTTCTAATAATCCAGAATTAGGACTGTGAAAATATACTGTAGAAGTTTGTCTTCATTTTCATCACATGAAATTCAATGATTGCACTAAGATACATTTAAGGCCTAAGAGATCATCTGTCTAACATGATATCAGCCCGCAATTAAAGGGTTGAATTTTAGGTTTCCATTTGAATTTGGGCATGAAAGACAAAAAAAAGAGATAATGGGTGGTGAGAAGAAAAAGGGACAGCTTTTAGAGGTAAAACTCATACATTTGATCCACCTGACAAGCTGACAAAGGATAACTTAGAACTCTGCCTAAGGGAAAGTAAGTAAGATTGAGAATTTACTAAGTAATAATAAAATGGAACTTCATTTCATTGTAAAAATTCATGCCAACAGAGTGAGTTTTCACAAACTGCAAGGAGAGAAGGTTTTACAGCTTATTTTTATCATGTGGTATTGTTTTCCTGTATGAAAATGTAATTCATTCTCTTCCTAAAGTTCCTCCAATGATTTCACATTAAGAAGAACAAAACGTGAAATTGATACAACATTTAAGAGCACATGTAACTCATACACACTGTAGTCTTCATACTTGCCTCTTTCTTCTTTGCTTCACTTCTCCTTATTTTCCTTTCCTTTCACTGTTACATTCCTAGAATAATGAGATTATTTCTTATTTAGGCTCATTGAAAGTGCTCACACTCTGCTTGAAAAAAATTTCACTTTAACATTTGCATTCTTATTTTCTCTGTATCCACTCAAATACTTCTATTTCGAGAGAATTTATTTGATTATTTCATTACAATTGATTTTTTGGTGATTATTTTATTCTTACCTTTTTATTTTGTACTATTTATCACTTTGCAGTGTTCTAATTATGATGATGCATGCACTTACGAGATTTATTTGTAACTGAGAATGTAAGATTCATTAATTTTTGCTGGATATTAAAATTGCCTTGTCTCATTCCCTTTTGTCTTTGTCTATAGCACATTAGATGCTCAAATTCCTGTGCTGAAAGGGAATGCATTAAAACACACTCTCACATTGAATAAGATTTGGGAAACATGAAGTAGGGAGCTCCAGTTCAGTCTTTCCAACAGAACATCTCTTAAAAAGGCAGGAACAGTTTGAAACTACTATTTCAAAACTCCAGAGACCAGAAGGACGTTGGATAAAATGCAGGGATCCATGGGATGAAAAGGCTGACAAATTATGGTAAAGAAAAGTAAATTATCTTCTCAGTGCTTATCAGACAATCTAACTGAATGTCCTCATGGGGTACTGCCCCAGGGTAACTCACTGGTAAAAGAAAGAAGTGTAAAAATTCTTTTGCCCAAGACCAGAGCTGGGTACAATGGATCTTTGATTATGGGTTTTGATTAGAAACTTCTGATTAGTGATGTCCCAACTCTGAGGGAGACAAATATTTCAACATATATAGAACAAAGATAGTAACAAAGAATATTTAAAAGGTTATTCTTTCTCAGGGCTGTGGGATGCAGTTAAATGAAGGGTCATATTTTCTGGGTAGGCCAAGAACTCAACTTTAGGGGGCAATAAAAAAGCCCACTCCCTGGGGCACTTTGGAGCCATTCTGTGTTCCCATTTGTGTTCTTGGTCTTGTTTACACTGGAAAAGTCTAACTCAAGAAAGTCCTCTCTAAAATGCCCCTCTTAAAAGATTCTGGCCTCTTGGCAAAGGGAGACTGAAATGAAAAAAGGAGTATAGTAAGCTATAAAGGCAGACAATCTCAGGGAAGCCTTGCCAGCTTCAAACACCTTGAGGACAGAAGTATCCCTGCTGGGAAATGGAGGTAACAAGCAAACTCCTGTAAGATGGAGAAGACAGGTTAAGAAGATGGAAAACCCTGTAAACTGTGCTCACTTTTTTATTAATTAAAAAAAATTAACTAACACAACATATAGAAATTATTACATTCTACATATACAATCAGTAATTCTTAATATCATCACATAGATGTATGATCATCATTTCTTAGTACATTTGCATCAATTTAGAAAAAGAAATAGCAAGACAACAGAAAAAGAAATAAAATGATAATAGAGAGAAAAAATAAAAATAAAAAGTAAAAAATATATAAAAAACAAACCAACAAACAAACAAAAAAAACGATAGCTCAGATGCAGCTTCATTCAGTGTTTTAACATAATTATATTACAATTAGGTAGTATTGTGCTGTCCATTTCTGAGTTTTTGTATCCAGTCCTGTTGCACAGTCTGTATCCCTTCAGCTCCAATTACCCATTATCTTACCCTGTTTCTAACTCCTGATGGTCTCTGTTACCAATGACATATTCCAAGTTTATTCTCTAATGTCGGTTCACATCAGTGGGACCATACAGTATTCGTCCATTAGTTTTTGGCTAGTCTCACTCAGCATAATGTTCTCTAGGTTCATCCATGTTATTACATGCTTCATAAGTTTATTCTGTCTTAAAGCTGAATAATATTCCATCGTATGTATATACCACAGTTTGTTTAGCCATTCATCTGTTGATGGACATTTTGGCTGTTTCCATCTCCTTGCAATTGTAAATAATGCTGCTATAAACATTGGTGTGCTAATGTCCGTTTGTGTCTTTGCCCTTAAGTCCTTTGAGTAGATACTTAGCAATGGTATTGCTGGGTCGTATGGCAATTCTATATTCAGCTTTTTGAGGAACCGCCAAAGTGCCTTCTACAGTGGTTGCACCATTTGACATTCCCACCAACAGTGGATAAGTGTGCCTCTTTCTCCACATCCTCTCCAGCACTTGTCATTTTCTGTTTTGTTGATAATGGCCATTCTGGTGGGTGTGAGATGATATCTCATTGTGGTTTTGATTTGCATTTCTCTAATGGCCAGGGACATTGAGCATCTCTTCATGTGCCTTTTGGCCATTTGTATTTCCTCTTCTGAGAGGTGTCTGTTTAAGTCTTTTTCCCATTTTGTAATTGGGTTGGCTGTCTTTTTGTTGTTGAGTTGAACAATCTCTTTATAAATTCTAGATACTAGACCTTTATCTGATATGTTGTTTCCAAATATTGTCTACCATTGTGTAGGCTGTCTTTCTACTTTCTTGATGAAGTTCTTTGATGCACAAAAGTGTTTAATTTTGAGGAGCTCCCATTTCTTTCTTTCTTTCTTCAGTGCTC
Source organism: Tamandua tetradactyla (assembly GCF_023851605.1). Taxonomy (NCBI): domain Eukaryota; kingdom Metazoa; phylum Chordata; class Mammalia; order Pilosa; family Myrmecophagidae; genus Tamandua; species Tamandua tetradactyla. The sequence goes on along the minus strand of NC_135330.1, from coordinate 93,202,555 downwards.
TTGCTTTAGGTTTAAGGTCCATAAAACCACCTCCAATTGTAAGTTCCATAAGATATCTCCCAACATTTTCCTCTAACTGTTTTATGGTCTTAGACCTAATGTTTAGATCTTTGATCCATTTTGAGTTAACTCTTTTATAGGGTGTGAGATACGGGTCCTCTTTCATTCTTTTGCATATGGATATCCAGTTCTCTAGGCACCATTTATTGAAGAGACTGTTCTGTCCCAGGTGAGTTGGCTTGATTGCCTTATCAAAGATCAAATATCCATAGATGAGAGGGTCTATATCTGAGCACTCTATTCGATTCCATTGGTCAATATATCTATCTTTATGCCAATACCATGCTGTTACAGTTTTTTGTAGTTTTCTTTGTATAGGTCTTTTGTCTCTTTAGTTAAATTTATTCCTAAGTATTTTATTCTTTTAGTTGCAATTGTAAATGGAATTCATTTCTTGATTTCCCCCTCAGCTTGTTCATTGCTAGTATATAGAAACACTACAGATTTTTGAATGTTGATCTTGTAACCTGCTACTTTGCTGTGCTCATTTATTAGCTCTAGTAGTTTTGTTGTGGATTTTTCCAGGTTTTCGACATATAGTATCATATTGTCTGCAAACAGTGATACTTTTACTTCTTCCTTTCCAATTTTGATGCCTTGTATTTCTTTTTCTTGTCTAATTGCTCTGGCTAGAACCTCCAACATGATGTTGAATAATAGTGGTGAAAATGGACATCTTTGTCTTGTTCCTGATCTTAGGGGGAAAGTTTTCAATTTTTCCCCATTGAGGATGATATTAGCTGTGGGTTTTTCACATATTCCTTCTATCATTTTAAGGAAGTTCCCTTGTATTCCTATCCTTTGAAGTGTTTTCAACAGGAAAGGATGTTGAATCTTGTCAGATGCCTTCTCTGCATCAATTGAGATGATCATGTGATTTTTCTGCTTTGATTTGTTGATATGGTGTATTACATTAATTGATTTTCTTATGTTGAACCATCCTTGCATACCTGGGATGAATCCTACTTGGTCATGATGTATAATTCTTTTAATGTGTTTCTGGATTCGATTTGCTAGAATTTTGTTGAGAAGTTTTGCATCTATATTCATTAGAGAGATTGGTCTGTAGTTTTCTTTTTTTGTAATATCTTTGCCTGGTATTGGTATGAGGGTGATGTTGGCTTCATAGAATGAATTAGGTAGCTTTCCCTCCACCTCGATTTTTTTGAAGAGTTTGAGCAGGGTTGGTACTAATTCTTTCTGGAATGTTTGGTAGAATTCACATGTGAAGCCGTCTGGTCCTGGACTTTTCTTTTTGGGAAGCTTTTGAATGACTGATTCAATTTCTTTACTTGTGATTGGTTTGTTGAGGTCATCTATTTCTTCTTGAGTCAAAGTTGGTTGTTCATGCCTTTCTAGGAATTTTTCCATTTCATCTACATTGTTGTATTTATTAGCGTAAAGTTGTTCATAGTAACCTGTTATTACCTCCTTTATTTCTGTGAAGCCAGTGGTTATGTCTCCTCTTCCATTTCTGATCTTATTTATTTGCATCCTCTCTCTTCTTCTTTTTGTCAATCTTGATAAGGGCCCATCAATCTTATTGATTTTCTCATAGAACCAACTTCTGGTCTTATTGATTTTCTCTATTGTTTTCATGTTCTCAATTTCATTTATTTCTGCTCTAATCTTTGTTATTTCTTTCCTTTTGCTTGCTTTGGGGTTAATTTGCTGTTCTTTCTGCAGTTCTTCCAAGTGGACAGTTAATTCCCGAATTTTTGCCCTTTCTTCTTTTCTGATATAGGCATTTAGGGCAATAAATTTCTCTCTTAGCACTGCCTTTGCTGTGTCCCATAGGTTTTGATATGTTGTGTTTTCATTTTCATTCACCTCGAGATATTTACTAATTTCCCTTGTAATTTCTTCCTTGACCCACTGGTTGTTTAAGAGTGTGTTGTTGAGCCTCCACGTATTTGTGAATTTTCTGGCACTCTGCCTATTATTGATTTCCAACTTCATTCCTTTATGATCTGAGAAAGTGTTGTGTATGATTTCAATGGAATCAGCCAAAATATCCATCAACAGACGAGTGGCTAAACAAACTGTTGTATATACATACGATGGAATATTATGCAGCTTTAAGACAGAATAAACTTATGAAGCATGTAATAACATGGATGAACCTAGAGAACATCATGCTGAGTAAGACTAGCCAAAAACTAAAGGACAAATACTGTATGGTCCCACTGATGTGAACCGACATTAGAGAATAATCTTGGAATATGTCATTGGTAACAAGAGACCATCAGGAGTTAGAAATAGGGTAAGATAATGGGTAATTGGAGCTGAAGGGATACAGACTGTGCAACAGGACTGGATACAAAAACTCAGAAATGGACAGCACAATACTACCTAATTTTAATGTAATTATGTTAAAACACTGAATGAAGCTGCATCTGAGGTATAGTTTTTTTATTTTATTTTTTTATTATTTTTATTTTTTCTGTCTATTATTGTTTTATTTCTTTTTCTGTTGTCTTTCTATTTCTTTTTCTGAATCGATGCAAATGTACTAAGAAATGATGAATATGCATCTATGTGATGATATTAAGAATTACTGATTGTATATGTAGAATGGAATGATTTCTAAATGTTTTGTTAGTTAATTTTTTTAATTAATAAAAAAATGAGCAAATGGGGGCACTGCCAAGTCAGGGTCTGCCCTCTTGGCTCGGTCCATAGGGGAGGACTTGGATTTCAGGCTTCCCGTAGACTGGAAGAATCTGCTCAAAACCACTTGGCTTGCAGGAGCTGGGGCGGCAACACCAGTGCGGCCAGATGCAGGCTTCAGGAACTGCATAACAGGGCCGGCCCGGTAGCCAGACCCAGGCCTAACCTGCAGTGTGAACCTACAGTCACAGTTCCAGGGTATCCAGGGGCGCTAGCACGTCACATCCCTGCCAGGCAATGGGGTGGGGGGTGGAAACTTCTCTGCACCAATGGGGCCGAAGGGTCAGGGTTGCCACAATTTTCACACCCAACTAGGTGGGGAGTTAGGTAAGACAATAGAGCTCAGCAGGATCTGCTGCTGCTGTCATCAAGGTTTGTCAGGTGAACTGCATCGTCACTGTGTCCCAGAAAACTGGCATTGGCAAGAACGGATACCCGCCCTGGCCCACACTCAGATATGAGTTCAAGTATTTCCAAAGAGTGACCTCAACCTATTCAGTACAGAATAAACAGAATACGGTGATTATGGGTGGAAAGACCTGTTTCTCCATCCCTGAGAAGAATCAGACTTTAAAGAACCTAATTAATTTAGTTCTCAGCAGAGAACTCAAGGAATCTCCTCATGGAGCACATTCTCTTGCCAAAAGTTTGAATAATGCCTTAAAACTTATTGAACAAACAGAATTAGCAAATAAGGTAGACCTGGTTTGGACAGTGCAAGGCAGTTCTGTTTATAAGGAAGCCATGAATCAGCCAGGCCATCTTAGGCTGTTTGTGACAAGGATCATGCAGGAATTTGAAAGTGATGAATTTTTTCCAGAAATTGATACAGAGAAATATAAACTTCTCCCAGAATACCCAGGTGCTCTTTCTGATGTCCAGGAGGAGAAAGGCATTAAGTATAAATTTGAAGTGTATGAAAAGAATGATTAATGTGAAGATGTTTTCTGAAAATTCAATTTGTTTCCTTCCCCCATTGTGTATTTTTACATTAGAAAAATATTTTATTAACTTTAAATTTAGATAATTGCTCCTAAGCATGGTGATTTTAGCATTTGTAAAATATTTCTTGTTACAACTGCTTTAATGCCTATTACTCAAAGGTCAGGATTAGGTCCCCAATTCCTGCCTTGGGTAGCACATCTATCAAGACACTCCAAATTTGGAGAGTCCCTGGTACCATGAGTTGAAACCAGGACCCATAGAGATAGGAGCCAGATTAGTCCAAAGGGCAGGAAGGTATTACAAACTAAAGAATGACATCTCATTTTTTTTTTTTTTTTTTTTTTTTTTAAAGACAGAGAAGGAAGGAAGGATAGAAGGAAGGATAGAAGGAAGGAAGAAAGGGAAACATCTTTAAACATTTTCTTATTTTATTATATTTTGTTTGTTTGTTTGTTGTTTACATGGGCTGGGGCCGGGAATCGAACCGGGGTCCTCCGGCATGGCAGGCAAGCACTCTTGCCCGCTGAGCCACCGCGGCCCGCCCAACATCTCATTTTTTAAAAGAAAGTTGAATAAAAATGGAGACTGTAAATTATTCTGGTTATACCATTCTTCTGCAAAAAAAATAAAAAATATGTTCACCCAGATGGAAAGTTAGTGAATTGAGAGCTCCACTAGATTCAGTAGGAAAGGTAGAGATAGTTAGTGGTCTAACTTTTTCAGGGTTAAAAAAAGAGAAAAGAGGGGGTGCAAGGGTAGTTTCAGTGGTAGAATTCTCACCTGCCATGCAGGGGACCCATTCTCAATTCCCAGCCCATGCACTCCCCCACAAAAGAAATTCAACAAATGGTGCTGCAATAATGGGATAATCACATGGAAAAAGAATGAAATGTGGCCCCTACCATAGAGCATACAAAAATAATAAATAGTTTGAGACTTTAAGAATCCTGTCTCATCATCAGTGAGAAGAAAAGAGTTATTATGTGATGGAAATTAATAGGCTGCTCTTTACAGAAAGCTCAATCTAATAGCAAGCATAATAGGTAAATTAAATTCAAAGATGTAGTGAATTGAGATGTATATTGCTAGAAACCAAAGTTAGTTTGTTAGGAAACAAACTTCACAACATTAAAAATGAAACACAACATTTTTTTACCCATCATGTTAGCAAAATTAGGTTATTATGATATCCAAGAAAATAACATTTTCAGCATTATCAATTGGCACAGCTATTTTAAGAGTGTATATTAGCAATATCAATTAAAATTCCATAATGTTCATATCCTTGGAACCCAGAGCTTATATTTCTATAAATTAATTCTGAATTTAAGAAAAGGTCAGAAGTATTTGTTAAAGACTTTTTTTTTAAATAACAGTTTGGAAACAGCCAAATGTTGATCAATAAAGAAATATTTAACCAATATATCTATAGAATGTAATATTCCACAGGATTTAAAACGATTGAGGTACTGAAATAGAAAAATATCAAGGATTACTAAGTGTAATAAGCAAATTGAATATAATAGCCAAATTTTTTAAGAAATATTAATAGTATATGAGGAAAAAATGAGGAAATATAGACAGTCTTCTACTACCTGTATGTTGAAATATGCAATTCATTACACAATACATGGGTAAGGAAAATATTGTGTTTTAGAACTTCATCTACTCTTTCAGACAAAAGAAAGAAAGTTTTATCTAGAACCTAAATTTTCCATGACATGTATTCTAACTCAACCTGTCTGGATAGATCATTTAAATAATTCAAACACAGGGAACCTAGAATAAGAATGAGGGCTATTATGTATATATATATATATATATATATATATATATATATATATATATATATATATATATATATATATTAATGTAGTGTCTGGATAACTCCCAGACTATATTAAGCAGATAATCAAAAGTATTGGCAAGGTCACTTGAGGGATGACAGAAAAAATAGTGAAATATTAAACTTTATCACCAGAAAAAACCCTGAAACTTTGTCAAACATTAGGGACACCCATATCAATAAGCCATGCCCTTGATCTTAAGGTTTAGCCTACCTATAGGTATGCCTAACAGTTATCTCTGGAGGACCCCTTTTATTGTTCAGTTGTGACCTCTTTCTCTCTAAGCCCAACTCTGCAAGTGAAATTGTTGCTCTCCCCGCAATGTGGGATATGGTGTCCATTTTTCTTCTTCATGATTTCATTGTTACAACCAAATGCAATTTAAAATCACATTTTATTAAGTTTAGAAAGTCACTGAATTTGACATTAGCAAATCATGTCTTCACTTTTACCCAATGTAAGTGTATATCCTATCCATTAATATTCAGGACAATGGAGGGAAAATATTGGCATAGATTAATCAAACCCTTATATAATCAAATGAATTTTCAAATTGCATTTATCTCTCATTTTCCTTTGAAAGTCCTTAACTCTTAAACATTTAAAATCTTCACTAAACTACTTTGATATTGAGTACAAGGTAAACATCAGTAACACCCATAACAGAGAAAAATGGGATAATCACTATTCAAATAAAATTTCTGAGTTAAGCTTAATAACATATAATTCGAACATTCTAGGAAAAAATATTTTTCCCTCCCAAACCTGTGTGACATCTCCCAAAACAATAGGGACTGAAAGAAAATCTAGAGTACTCATCACACACAAGCCAGAGTTAACTGCATCTGAAACTGAATTTAACAGAGGCTCGACTGTTATCCATAAGCTACACAAGGAAATATTTGAGACAGTTTTTATTAAATATATAAAAGCAAAATAAATCAAGCAAGTTCTCAGGAGTAAGGTAAGACTATTAAAGGGCATTTTCTTTAGATGGTGATACAGCACAATTAAAGTTAACTTAGTCTTTAACAAACAATGAGACAGATAATGAACTATATTCTGCATTTCTCTTAATAGTTTTAAGATCTACCTTGTCCTCAATCTATTTAAAAATTTTTCTTCTCCGTAATAAATGAATGATAGCCAAAAGAATTTAAATATTTTGAAAAAGCATTGTGCAATAAAAACTAATATATATGAGAGGTGCAATTCATCCTTTTTCATACCATAGTGTTCTCTACCTCTTCAATTCCACCATGTATATTAATAAAATTAATGTAGATGAAACCTTCAATCACCCTATATGGTTAATACTATTTTCAAAAAACTGCAGAACAAGCAGCATTTATTTACTAATTTTAGACTCTCAAATTGAGAACTCTTGCTTTAAGTCAAATGAAATTGTTATAAGAAAGCTGGTCAACACATCGAGAAATAGAAACACATTTTTTTCTCCTGGAACCAACCTGGAGTATAAGTTCAGAAACATCCTCTCAGCTATATTACTAGCATCAGAGACACATTAGCTGATGATCTGAGAACAGATCAGTAATTAGTTTGAGCAAAAGAGCAATTATTTGAGAATAACTTAGTTATTTCCAAAAAGGATGTATATGAGTACCTTTCATGAACAATGCCAGACACTTGGTATCAATACTTTTTTCCTTTTCACATTTAGAAAGATTTTTAAATAATTTTGCCAACAGTATAACTGTGAAACATTGTTTCTGATTTACAATTTTACTGTACAACTAATTATTGAGAAGTGCATGTTGTGGATGTTAAATGATATAAGTAAATTTGATGTACTTTTAAAAATAAAGATCATTATCTGAATAGGCTTAATATATCATACTGTTATGACTTAGCCACACTTAAGATGCAAGTTCACCTCTGCAGGGAACAGGAGATAAAAAGAAGCCATTATTTGCACCTGACAGTAATATTTAGTGAACAGCATTCATAAACATAATTAGGGAGAAATAGAAATGTTGTACAAAGGAAACCATTTTGTCAATTTCAGAAAGCACCTACCTATATATCTGTTTCTACAAGCATTTGGCATATTTTCAAAATAGAGAACCAGAGAAGAGCTCTATGAGAGCTATTAACACAAGCAGTCCAAGATGTGAAACACACTAATTGGCTTTGAAAGAGACACATGCTGCAGATAAACTGCTACATACTTGGTTACTTTTTGAAAGACCAGTACCTGAGAATCTAAATTTGACTGGTAGGCCTAGCAGCTCATGGCATAATTTATGATATTATAATAATAGCATGCCAAAATTGGGGTGGCTGGTCATTTCCTTTACTCCCCCTTCCCAAGAAAAATAACTCAAAACTTAGCAATTTTGTATATAGCCTGGTACCATACTCTCTTATACACAATTATACTGTTGGCAGCTTAGGAGGTGGAGGATCTCAGATATTGTGAAAAATCATCAAACATTATGAATAAAACTTAAACATTGGTATTCAAATACAGTTTCTACCCCTACACATTCTTAGCACTAAAACGACATAACAGCATGATATAGTATTATTACTCAATAGAATAACTGCAAAATATGAGATTTCAAATTCAGAATTTGTTGGTATAGAGATATAACTACATTGTGTTACACTAGATGCAATAGCATGGGCACATGGTTTCTAAACTCTTAAAGATGGTGTATTAGTTAGGGTTCTCTAGAGAAACAGAATCAACAGGGAACACTTGCAAATATAAAATTTATGAAAGTGTCTCACGTGACTGTAGGAATGCAGAGTCCAAAATCCACAGGGCAGGCTGTGAAGCCGAAGACTCCAATGGATGGCCTGGATGAACTCCACAAGAGAGGCTCACCAGCCAAAGCAGGAATGCAACCTGTCTCCTCTGAGTCCTCCTTAAAAGGCTTCCCATGATTGGATTTAGCATCACTAATTGCAGAAGACACTCCGCTTTGGCTGATTACAAATGGAATCAGCTGTGGATGTAGCTGACGTGACCATGACCTAATCCTATGAAATGTCCTCATTGCAACAGACAGGCCAGCGCTTGCCCAATCAGATGAACAGGTACCACAACTTGGCCAAGTTGACACCTGTCCCTAACCATGACAGTCCACCCCTTGTCAACTTGGCATATATATATATATGTATCACCTTAGACCATACTTAATTTCCAAATGAAAACAAATAAGCACACATTTATTCTTTTACCTGACAATACTCAACTGTCCAGCATATAACTGGAAACACATTAAATCTCTCCAGAATAGGGTGCAAATCCTTGGGCAACATTCATTCTTAAACTTGATATCTTACAACTTAAATAGTATAACACAAACAAAACAGCATTACAGTCCTTGTTTCTGTAACTGATCACGTGGTCGAAGTTCGTATTTATCACTACCTTCTTCCACTACCCATTACATGTTTCCTTTCCCCTCAGCAAGCACTTCAGCTGGCCGTGGTTCTTTGCCTGGTGGGGTGACCCAACCCTTCATTCCTGAAGTCTCAGAGCCATTAGTGGTCCTGCCTGTATTGTGTTGTTGCAGTTTTCCATTGATTTTAATCACAGGGCATGGCAGTACTAATAGACGCCCCAGGGGATCTCCTATATTCCAAGAAAACTCTTCTTTACCTCCATTATGTAGTCGCAGTCCTACTTCCTTCTGATAGTCAGGGTCAATTACCCCAGACAATAATGTAATCCCCTTCTTGGTGTGTTGATCCAGAGGCATAAGTAGCCCAAAGTGGCCAGGTGGCAATCTTAACTTCCAGTTCAGTGGTATCACTGTTGTTTCTCCTGGAGAAAGCACACCCTGTTTTGGAACTAAACCTGTAGACCAGCAGAACTCAGGGTAGCAGGGACAGGAAGCAAAAATTTTCCTAGTGGATCACTAGGAGTAATAGTGAGTGGCACCACACCCATTTCCACCCCTTGTTCCTGGACCCATGGATCCTGGTTATGGGAGAAACAGCACCATACAGTGGATGCTGATTCAGAGCATACACAGCTTCCTGGAGAACATTACCCCAGCCTTTCAAGTTTTTGCCACCTAGTTGGCACCATAATTGAGTTTTCAAAAGGCCATTCCACCGTTCTATCAATCCAGCTGCTTCTGGATGATGGGGAACATGGTAAGACCAGAGAATTCCATGAGCATGTGCCCATTCCCGCACTTCATTTGCTGTGAAGTGTGTTCCTTCATCCGAAGCAATGCTATGTGGAATACCATGACGATGGATAAGGCATTCTGTAAGCCCACGGATAGTAGTTTTGGCAGAAGCATTGCGTGCAGGGAAAGCAAACCCATATCCAGAGTATGTGTCTATTCCAGTTAGAACAAATCGCTGCCCCTTCCATGAAGGGAGTGGTCCAATGTAATCAACCTGCCACCATGTAGCTGGCTGGTCACCTCGGGGAATGGTGCCATATCGGGGACTGAGTGTGGGTCTCTGCTGCTGGCAGATTGGGCACTCAGCAGTGGCTGTAGCCAGGTCAGCCTTGGTGAGTGGAAGCCCATGTTGCTGAGCCCATGAATAACCTCCATCCCTACCACCATGACCACTTTGTTCATGAGCCCATTGGGCAATAACAGGAGTTGCTGGGGAAAGAGGCTGACTGGTATCCATAGAACACGTCATCTTATCCACTTGATTATTAAAATCTTCCTCTGCTGAAGTCACCCTCTGGTGTGCATTCACATGGGACACAAATATCTTCATGTTTTTAGCCCACTCAGAAATGTCTATCCACATACTTCTTCCCCAGACCTCTTTGTCACCAATTTTCCAATTATGGTCTTTCCAAGTCCCTGACCATCCAGCCAAACCATTAGCAACAGCCCATGAGTCAGTATACAAACGCCCCTCTGGCCAGTTTTCCTTCCAAGCAAAATGAACAACCAGGTGCACTGCTCGAAGTTCTGCCCACTGGGAGGATTTCCCCTCACCACTGTCCTTCAGGGACACCCCAGAAAGGGGTTGTAATGCTGCAGCTGTCCACTTTCGGGTGGTACCTGCATATCGTGCTGAACCATCTGTAAACCAGGCCCGAGTTTTCTCTTCCTCAGTCAATTCACTGTAAGGAACAGCCCAAGAGGCCATAGCTCTGGTCTGGGAAAGAGAAGGTAATGTGGCAGCAGGAGTGGAAACCATGGGCATTTGTGCCACTTCTTCATGTAACTTACTTGTGCCTTCAGGACCTGCTCTGGCTCTATCTCGTATATACCATTTCCACTTTACAATAGAGTGCTGCTGTGCACGCCCAACTTTATGGCTTGGTGGGTTAGACAACACCCAACTCATGATAGGCAACTCAGGTCTCATGGTAACTTGGTGGCCCATGCTTAAGCATTCAGTCTCTACTAAGGCCCAGTAGCAGGCCAAAAGCTGTTTCTCAAAAGGAGAGTAGTTATCTGCAGCAGATGGTAAGGCTTTGCTCCAAAATCCTAAGGGTCTGCGTTGTGATTCTCCTATAGGGGCCTGCCAAAGGCTCCAGACAGCATCTCTATTTGCCACTGACACTTCCAGCACCATTGGATCTGCTGGATCACATGGCCCAAGTGGCAGAGCAGCTTGCACAGCAGCCTGGACCTGTCGCAGAGCCTCCTCTTGTTCAGGTCCCCACTCAAAATTAGCAGCTTTTCTGGTCACTCGATAAATGGGCTGGAGTAGCACACCCAAATGAGGAATATGTTGTCGCCAAAATCCAAAAAGGCCAACAAGGCGTTGTGCCTCTTTTTTGGATGTGGGAGGGGCCAGATGCAGCAATTTCTCCTTCACCTTAGAAGGGATATCTCCACATGCCCCACACCACTGGACACCTAAAAATTTTACTGAGGTGGAAGGCCCCTGTATTTTTGTTGGATTTATCTCCCATCCTCTGACACGCAAATGCCTTACCAGTAAATCTAGAGTAGTTGCTACTTCTTGCTCACTAGGTCCAATCAACATGATATCATCAATATAATGGACCAGTGTGATGTCTTGTGGGAGGGAGAAACGATCAAGGTCTCTGCTGACAAGATTGTGACATAGGGCTGGAGAGTTGATATACCCCTGAGGTAGGACAGTGAAAGTATATTGCTGACTTGCCAGCTGAAAGCAAAGTGTTTCTGATGGTCCTTACTAATAGCTATTGAGAAAAAAGCATTTGCCAGATCAATAGCTGCATACCAGGTACCAGGGGATGTATTGATTTGCTCAAGCAATGATACTACATCTGGAACAGCAGCTGCAATTGGAGTTACCACCTGGTTGAGTTTACGATAATCCACTGTCATTCTCCAAGACCCATCTGTATTCTGCACAGGCCAAATAGGAGAGTTGAATGGGAATGTGGTGGGAATCACCACCCCTGCATCTTTCAAGTCCTTAAGAGTGGCAGTAATCTCTGCAATCCCTCCAGGAATACGGTATTGCTTTTGATTTACTATTTTGCTTGGTAGGGGCAGTTCTAGTGGCTTCCACTTGGCCTTTCCCACCATAATAGCCCTTACTGCATGAGTTAGAGAACCAACATGGGGATTCTGCCAGTTGCTCAGTATGTCTATGCCAATTATACATTCCGGAACTGGGGAATTAACTACAGGATGCGTCCGGGGGCCCACTGGACCCACTGTGAAACGGACCTGAGCTAAAACTCCATTGATCACCTGGCCTCCATAAGCCCCCACTCTGACTGGTGGTCCAGAGTGACGTTTTGGGTCCCCTGGAATTAATGTCACTTCTGAACCAGTGTCTAATAATCCCCCAAATATCTGATCATTTCCTTTTCCCCAATGCACAGTTACCCTGGTAAAAGGCCGTCGGTCTCCCTGGGGAAGACTTAGAGGAATGTTAACAGTATAAATTTGTGACACTGTAACAGGTTTCTCCCCCATAGGGACCTGGCCTCTCCTTCATTCAAGGGGCTCAGGGTCTGTAAACTCTTTCAAGTCTGGAAATTGGTTAAGGGGCCGTGACTCTGTGTTTTTGTAATTCAGGTTAGATCTGTTCCCTTGACCTAGAACTCTTTTGTTTATACAGCTCCAACAAGAATTTAGTAGACTGCCCTCTATTGTATTTCTAGGTACCCCATGATTTACTAGCCAATGCCACAAATCTCTGCGTGTCATATAATTTTGATGCCTCCTTTGAGTTTGCTGTCTATTATAATACCCACGTCTACCCTGTCTTTGGTGATTAAGTGCTGCCACCTGGCTTCTGCCAACTCGGGATCCTGTCGTCCCCATTGTGTTTAAGAATTCCAGCTCAGTGACAGCAGTTCCTACAGTAATATCTGACCTACAGAGAAGTGCAACCACAGAGCTCTTGAGGGATGATGGTGCTAGTCTCACAAATTTATTTCTCACTGTTCTGGTAAAAGGTGCATCCTCTGGACATTCCTTGGTGTAGAGCAGGCTTTGCATGATAAATCCACTCTAACATCCCAATCTCTCTAAGCCTCTGGATCCCCTCATCTACATTATACCAGGGCAGTTCTGGCATTTCAACCTCAGGTAATGTTGGCCACCTTTTGATCCATGTTTCAACCAACCACCCAAACAAGCGGTTAACACGTTTTCTAACTGCTCTAGCTATAACATTGAATGCAGAATCTCTGCTTAGTGGGCCCATATCAATAAATTCAGCCTGATCCAGCCTTATATTCCTCCCACCATTATCCCACACTCTTAAAATCCATTGCCACATATTCCCCTGATTTCTGTCTATATAAATTGGAAAACTCACACAGTTCTTTTGGAGTATAATGTACCTCCTCATGTGTGATACTTTGTACCTCACCTTTAGGGGCCTGTTGGGACTTTAGTCTAGTTATAGGTCTAGAAGAAATGAGGGGTGGTGGGGGTGGGTCATGAAAAGAATTAGAAGTATCTTCCAAGCCATTTGCTTCAGGGCTTTCATTTGCAGTTTCATCTGGTGAAACAGGATTAATAACTCTAGGGCTAATCCCTTCAGGAGGAGGTTGGGTGGCCAATTCCTCAAGGTAGGCTGGAGGTGGGGCGGCTATGTCCTCAGGGCAGACTATTACAGGGTTATCTAAAGAAGGCTCAGCATGGTCTAGGGTTTCAACTTCACCCCAACATCATTATCAATCCATATGTCACCATCCCATTTTTCAGGGTCCCACTCCTTTCCAATCAATTCCCTCACTTTAACGGCAGACACCATGTAAGACTGAGATTTCAGTTTACGTTGTAAAGTTGCTACTCTAGCAATAAGATTCTGAGTCTGATTTTCAGAGTTCTCAAGTCTACGGCTACAGGAATTAAAATTTTCCTTCAGGATACTCATAGAAACCTCTACATCTTTCAGACGGCACTTAAGCTTCTTGTTTGAAGCCTTAAGCCCATCCTTTTCACCCTTTAATGTAGACAGTGTATCTAACAACAACCAACCAACATCTCTATAACTCTTATTTCTACAAAACTCTGTAAAGGTGTCAAAAACATTATCCCCCAGAGTCTGGCTTCGTACAAGCGAAGCATTAGGAGAATCGAATGATGATATTTTGACTATCTCCTTTGCCAACTCAGTCCATGGATTGGGAGTGTCATTCTGATTATGGGAATCAGAGTCCTTAGTGTCTCTGAGCCCAGTCAGAGTAGAAAACCATTCATAAAAACCCATTTTTAAGATTCTGTTCCTTAAGAACCACTCCCAGTACCAAGATGTATTAGTTAGGGTTCTCTAGAGAAACAGAATCAACAGGGAACACTTGCAAATATAAAATTTATGAAAGTGTCTCATGTGACCGTAGGAATGCAGAGTCCAAAATCCACAGGGCAGGCTGCGAAGCTGATGACTCCAATGGATGGCCTGGATGAACTCCACAGGAGAGGCTTACCAGCCAAAGCAGGAATGCAACCTGTCTCCTCTGAGTCCTCCTTAAAAGGCTTCCCATGATTGGATTTAGCATCACTAATTGCAGAAGACACTCCCCTTTGGCTGATTACAAATGGAATCAGCTGTGAATGTAGCTGACATGATCATGACCTAATCCTATGAAATGTCCTCATTGCAACAGACAGGCCAGCGCTTGCCCAATCAGATGAACAGGTACCACAACTTGGCCAAGTTGACACCTGTCCCTAACCATGACAGATGGATCAAGACATATAATATCAAAAGTAACTGTAACAAGGAAATAGGTACCTAAATAAATAGTGTGGCAACACAGAGAAGAGAATGATAAAATCCGGAAAGGATTCCAAATCCAGGCTAACCATGCCTCAGCTGGGCTTGCAAGAATAATCAAAGTAAGACTATAACATACAAAACAGATTAAGTGGGAAGGGGGAAAGTAATTAAATTCAGAGCAAGGAAAAGAGTCAGTGGGGCACTGTTAAATGAAAGCATTTTGTTTCTGCTTTCTCTTTGTAATTTGCTATCATAAAACAATGGAGAAAATGAAAGTGAGTGGATATTATGATTAGCCAGGTACTCAGTCTTTAGTTAGTTGTATGCTAGGAACTAACAACGTAAAACTGAAATGAGTGAACTTCACTCTCATTAATCTGTGAGGAATCAACATTATCTAATTGAAATAAAATAAATTTGAGAAACACATTATCTAATTTTTGAAGGTTGGAAGGTGTCTTCCACAAACTATAACAAGCAATCTTTCCATTAACCGTGGAGAATATTCTGAAATAGATTATTAAAAAGTTGTTTGTTAAAACTTATACAGGAGAGCAGTTTGCTAAAATATAGCAAGGGTTTCTGACACTGCCAAGTATGGCATCTAAAGTAGCTGCCCCAGGAAAACTTATTTGGATTATAGAAGACTTGGCCAGTTCTCTCATGATCAAAAGCACCTGGGAACAAGACAGGAATGAGGTGTGGGTTCTAATATAATTATGGTGACTAGAAACTGATTGCTCACATTCAAAGCATAGATCCTTAGTGCCCAGCACAATGCTAGCACAAAGTAAATGTGCGATAATTTGCTGCATGAATTGATGGCAGGATCCCTCCCAGCATTCTACAGAATATGAAACACAAGGTTTTTTAAAGCATTCTCCATTATGAAACGGTTTCAGTCTCCTCAATCTCCTGGTCCTACATCCTCTTCCACATACTCACCCACATACTCAATCCCCAAATAGTGAAAGCTATTCTCCTGAACATGAGGATACTTTCTTTCAAAGCATTGTTTCATTACTAGAGAATGAAACAGCATCTAATCCAAGGAGTTCTGAGAGTAAAACATCCAAAAAATATATTCATAGACTCCCTTGATCATTGTGTGAAATTCCTACATTTTTGTTTTCTTTCTTTGATCCTTTGTTCAGCAATTACTTCTGAACTACTTAAATTACTTTCAATTGCCTTAACTTCCTCATGGCAAATACAGCACAAGGATTCTTGTGAAAACGTGCATGTCATAATTTACCTGCCTTGCAAGAAGCAACAAAATTCAAAAAAGTTTACAAGTGATTTTACATTGAAACCTGCTATTTCAAACACGAAAAAAGTATTTAAAACATTTTAAGTGCCACAATAATTTCTTTAATTGGTAAGAAAAATGATCCTGCTGTGATATCAGCATTTATAAATCTTGTCAATAAAATATATATCTCAAATGACAAAAAAAAAGTTCAAACTAACACACCCAGAATAAGAAAACTTGAGTTAAGAAAGGCTGATTGTATCTGGAACAATTCTGTCAGCTAGGAAGTCAGGTGGCTAATATTTGCTTGTCCTTTGGCTTCTTGTTTCTAACAGTCTCCCCAGGAACATTTTCTATCTGCATCTACAAAAGTATCTTTCTGTGTCGGCTTTGAAACTTTTCCAAAATGGTTCCCTCTTAAAGGATTCCAGTAAGTGTATTAAGACCAATCTTGAATGAACAGAAACATATCTCCATGGAAACCACCTAATCAAAAGGTCACATCCACAATTGAGTAGATCATATCTCCATGGAAATAAGTTAATTAAAAAGATCCTGCCCAAACAATAGGTCTTCCCCCCAAGACTGGATTAGGATAAAGATCATAGCTTTTCTGGAGTACATAAACATCTCAAACCAGGACAGATGGAGCCACACTCACATTTGAGTGAGTCTTATCTCCATAGAAACAATCTAATCAAAAGATTCCACCTTAAATAATGGGTCTTCCCACCCTCAAGATTGGATTAAGATTAAAAGTACATGGCTTCTCTGGAGTATTTAACAGTTTCAAACCTGCACACAGGTAATACCCAAGCCAGAAATGCCACAAATTAAATACATTTTTTGGCACTCAGGCAATGGCAAGAGAACCCAGAGTAGTAAAATTCTGGATTATTGGAGAACTCCCTCAGCAAAACCTTGGGAAAGATAGTGATGGGAGGTGAGATGATTTTCCACCTTATAGATATTCTAGTGAATGTTCTAAATTGGAGATTGGCAAACCTTTTCTGTAAAAGAGGGGACTAAGTATTTCAAGCTTTACAGTCTCTTTTACATTCTGTTTTGTAACTATTCAAGTTTGACACTGGTGCATGAAAGCACTGGACTATCCATAAACTAATGAGCTCATCTATGTTCCAATAAAACTTTATTTATAAAAATTAAATTGGGATTTCATATAATTTTCATATGTCACAATATATTACTCATCTTTTGAACTTCTCTCCAGCTTTTAAAATGCAGAAAAATCTTCAGCTGTGAACATCCAAAGATAAGTAGCAGCCTGTATTTGCCAGCCCCTGCTTTAAATCACACATTTATTCTGAATACAGCTATGCACACAGGCCTGCAGCAGGTCAAGACATGAGCTTTCTTGTCTGTTTCTGTTCTGGGTTCTGGTTCTGAGAACTCCTAGCTTGATTACTGTGCTAAATTTCAATCTTCTCATCCAAAAATAAGGAATACAACAGTATACTCTGGAAGTCTTTCTGAGAATTAAATAAGAATATGTGTGAGGCAAGGTAAATGCTCAAGTGAAGATAACTCTATCATTATTTTCCTTGTTTCTTTGCTTTTGGCAAGGTTTCTATGAACTTGGTTTAATATCACACAGTCTCTCAATCCTAGTCTGAAAATTTCAATTGGAAATATTTGGCTGGCAGAATGTAGGAAGGAACAAAGTATTTCTTAAAAATACAGGGTATTCAGGGGATAAAATAGTTTGAAATTGGGGTCCAGTGACAACATGGAATGATAAAAAGTCATGGGTGACAAAGCTGCCTTCTCAAAGCAGCCCCTTCAGTACACTGTACCTTGCAATCAGACCCTCTCTTTTAGCACGTGTTAAGAACCAACTTATTTTTTCATGTTTTAATATACTCTCTTAAGCTAGATTATAAAATCTTTCTTTAGTCAAAGGAGTCCCACACTTCACATTTACCCATGTCTAGCCAATCAGCTTCCCTGTTATATGCTCACTCAACTTTGGCTGGTTGGTAGATTTTTAATTGGATCCACAGGACATGGAAGAGAGCTGGCCTAGCTTTTGACAGGTAAAACTGATGATGTGTGTGTATTTCAAGGCTTCGAGGGCAACAATTGGGATAGTAATGAAGTAGGGCAAGATCTTAGGTGTGATCTGAATTCATCTATCTCTTTTAGAGTTGAGGAAACAAGGGCAGAGAGGTAAAATGATTTTTCCAAAGAACCTGGGTCTGAAACTCATTCATTAGCCCTATTAAGACTGTATGCCAGGCCTTCTGATCATTCTAGGGACATGGCCATGAACAAGGCCTAGTCTCAAGGAGAGTAAAAGCTGGCAAAAGAGAAGACAAAGAAATATATAATTTATTTTCCTCCATTTAAATGGAATCATTTAATTTGTGGAGGATACCAACATATTACATTCTATTACTTTAAATCTTCTGAAATTTTCAATATTTTTTAATTTTAAACAAGGGATGTAATCAATGTCTAGATGCTTCTGTACAGAAAAATGTAAGTCACAAAAGTGGAGTTAAAAAAACAGAGTTAAACATTTCATGTACATTTTTCCACATATCAAACATTCTGTAAATTCCCTGAATAATCCACTCTATCATCCCCTGCTTTAGCAAATTGTTCTAGGTTGCTAGCTGTCAGAATGCAATATACCAGAAATGGAATGGCTTTTTAAAAGAGGAATTTAATAAGTTGCTATCTTACAGTTCTAAGGCCAAAAATATGTCCCAATGAAAACAAGTCTATAAAAATGTCCAATCACGGCATCCAGTGAAAGATATCTTGGTTCAAGAAGGCTAATGAAATTCATGGTTTCTTTCTCAAATGGAGGGGCAAATAGTGAACACAGTCACAGTTTCTCTCAGCTAGAAGGGCACATAGTGAACACGGTGTCAATTGCTAGCTTTCTCTCCTGGCTTCCCTTCACAAAGCTCCACAGGAGGTGTTTTCCTTCTTCATTTCCAAAGGTCGCTGGCTGGTGGACTCTGCTTCTTGTGGCTATATCATTCTGCTCTGCTCCACTGAAGTTCACGGTTTCTTTCTCAAATGTAACGGCAAATGGTGAACACAGTCACAGTTTCTCTCTCAGCTGAAAGGGCACATAGTGAACATGGCATCATCTGCTACCTTTCTCTCCTGGCTTCCCTTCATGAAGCTCGCCAGAGGCGTTTCCCTTCTTAGTTTCCAAAGGTCACTGGCTGGTGGACTCTCTGCTTAATGGTGCTGCAGCATTCTCTGCTCTCTCTGAATTGCCCATTCTCCAAAACATTTCCTCTTTTATAGGATTCCAATATACCAATCAAGACCCACCCAAATGGGTGGAAACATGTCATCACCAAATCCAGCTTAACAACCACTCTTGACTAAATCACAACATCCAGGGAGATTATCTGATTACAGTTTCAAACATACAGTATTGAATAGAGATTATCCTACCTTTATAAAATGGGATTTTCATTAAAACATGGCTTTCCAGGGGGCATACTTCCTTTCAAACCAGCACAAACATGCTGGTCTTTCTATGTAGAAACAGAGTTTCCTTGCCCTCTCCTTTTTATAATTAATTATTGTTCATTCTTCAGACAAGACAAATTCACAAAACTCCCTTTGCCAGTGTACCTGGACACTTCATTTGTAGGCTTGCCTAGCACCCAGCACTCACCTCTTACCAAGATGTATTGTAACTCTTTATTTGATCCTCAGGGAACTCCTTGTGGTTGAAGAGTCTATTCTCACACCTATCATAGCATCTTGGTTGGCTGTAGATGGGCCAGAGAATTGAGGACTGAAAAGGAAGAGGGTGGGGGGAGGGTGTAGGCAGGAAGGTTAGATTTGGATAATAGGAAAGAATGAGGGAGGGCATTCAAGCCAAGAACAAGAGCGTGCAGAAAAATACAATGGCAAAAAAGCTTAATGAAGTAGCTCTCACACACTGATGGATATAAAAATCATTTTGGGAACTTAGTAAAGCTGCACAGCTATGGCACTATACTACTTCAATGAGCCTGAGTCTCTGTGTTCTTCATCAACAATCTAGGTGATTCCAATACCTTCCAAAATGCAGGGACCAATGGCTTAAACTACTTTAAGAGGAAACATAATGTAGCTAAGAAAGTCTTCTCTCATCTGAAGCAGGCACAACATATAAGCCCCTGTATTAGTTAGGGTTCTCTAGAGAAACAGAATTAACAGGGAACACTTGAAAACATAAAATTTATGAAAGTGTCTCACGTGACCGTAGGAATGCAGAGTCCAAAATCCACAGGGCAGGCTGCGAAGCCGACGACTCCAATGGATGGCCTGGATGAACTCCACAGGAGAGGCTCACCAGCCAAAGCAGGAATGGAATCTGTCTCCTCTCAGTCCTCCTTAAAAGGCTTCCCATGATTGGATTTAGCATCACTAATTGCAGAAGACACTCCCCTTTGGCTGATTACAAATGGAATCAGCTGTGGATGTAGCTGACGTGATCATGACCTAATCCTATGAAATGTCCTCATTGCAACAGACAGGCCAGCGCTTGCCCAATCAGATGAACAGGTACCACAACTTGGCCAAGTTTACACCTGTCCCTAACCATGACAGCCCCCTAACACACCTGGATAAATCTAAGGAGAGATGTAGGAGTGGTTTGATCTGAGAAAAATCAACCTGGAAGACTACCCAGCAGGACAAGAAGAAATGATGCTGTGAGACATGCAACTAGGTGATTGAATCTTAAGAGCTGTATGTTGAATTAAATGTCAGGAAAAAAAAGACAAATATTATCATGCCTCAGTCATATGGACTAACTATAAAATAAACATTCAGTGAACTAAAGTTGAAAGCATGGGCTATCAGATTGGGGCTTATGGTAAAATTTCCTAGATTGCAAGCTCTTACAGCAGACTCATATATTCATGAGGTGTAACTGTTAATTCTAAATTCTAAGATACCAAGATATATGTATATAACATGGGTCCTTCCAAGAAATTTTGGGTACTTATGTGACAACAGAGGCTCAGCGTTAGAGCTCTGGAGCTATGAAGGTGAGCAGTTCCTCATACAAGAATTGTTTTAAAAGCTTAAAAAGGGATCAGACTTTAGAGATATGAATGGAGCTGATCTTCATAGTAGTAAGGTATACCAGAAGAGTGGGTTAAGGATGATATCATCCACATTTGGATGAGGCTAAACTTTTCTATGAGACTAAAGGGAAAGATGTCTACTGGGTGAAAAATTTAACTTTTTTGTCAGTTCCTAATTTAACTTTTATGGTCAGTTTTAGTTGACACCATAAGTGTATGGAATCTTGAATAGGAAGTGAGATTTTCTTGGTCTGTCCAGGCTAGTGTGATGCCCCCAATAAATCCCAGAGTGAATAAAGAAATATTTGCAAAGTCCCCTTGTGGGAATGGAAAGAAAGGAAGAAATATTCAACTTCCCGATTTGGAGAATTTCTTATACTCTTGCAAGCAGTAGGGACAATAAAATCTACAGGCCAAGCCTTCAATCTTGGGGTTCACCCCTAGAAAACATTACTGCAAAGGATAGGCTAAGCCTACTTAAAAATAGGCCTATATAAAAAAAGAAAAACTGAAAAATAAAAAAATAGACCCTTGGCACCCACAGAGAACATATTTTGTTGTTCATATGTGAATTCTTTCTCTAAGCCAATTCAGCCTGTGAGCTCGCTGCCTTCCCTCCTATGTGGGACATGACTCCCAGAGTTTAAATCTCCCTGGCAATGTGGGACATAAAGCCTGGGATAAGCCAGGTCCCAGCATCAAGAGATTGAGAAAGCCTTATTCACCAAAAGGGGGAAGAACAAAATGAAACAAAATAAAATGTCAATTGCTGAGAGATTTCAAACAGAGTTGAGAAGTTATCCTGGAGGTTATTCTTATGCATTATATAGATATCCCTTTTTAGCTTACTGTGTTTTGGAGTGGTTAGATGTAATTGCATGAAACTGCTGAGCTGTGTTCCAGTAGATTCTTGAAGATGATTGCATAAAGATGTAATTTTTACAATGTGATTGTGAAATTGTGAGAACCTTGTGTCTAATGCTCCTTATATCCAGTTTATGAACAGATGAGTAAAAAATACAGATAAAAATAAATAGGGGGCACAAAAGATAAAATAAATTGTGTAGATGGAAAGGATAAAATAATTTGGTAGAGAGGGAAGGGTAATGCATATGCTATGTATGTTTTTCTTTTTTCTTTTTAATTCCTTTTTCTGGAATGTTACAAATATTCTAAAAAGTAATCATGGTAATGAATACACAACTATGTGTTGATATTGTGAGCCATTGATTGTGCACCATGTATAGAAAGCATGTGTGTGAAGATATCTCAATAAGAAAAATTCCAAAAAAGTTCAAACCAGAATAAATTGAAGATATCTTTTAATGGTCTTTAAACAGGAAGAGCCTCGTCTTCCCAAGCTGAGTTTGGCCCCAATGGATTCCAGTTGTTGTAAAATTAGACTGGACTTGTGAGAGGAAGCAGGCCAAAGAGGAGTGTTTCCCTAAGTCCTGCAAGTTGGCAGCCTCTTCCAATTGTCCCTCCAACAAATCCAGGAACTAAAATAATCTCAGAATGCAATCTCATTGTCCCATGCAAGGGCTTGGGTTAAGAGTGATTTTTCTGTCTGACCAAGAACCTGAAACATTTTCATACCATGGTCAGGAAGACTAATACTCTGTCACTTAGTACTTAGAGTGTTATCTCCCTGCCAGTTGACTGCACCATGTGTCCACCCAACACATTATTTGTCACATTAGTGGATCCCTTTATCTTCTTTGTATGTTTTCAGAAAACAAAATTCAACACATGAAGGGTGTAAATATGTTCCATCAACCACAGTGAGCTGTGCTGGTTCACAGGTGGACCTATATTAAATGAGTCAGCACTCTCCAAAGAAGAACAGTTGTTGAAGTCAGACATGGGTTCAAATCCCAACCCCAAACCTTGCTATTTGTATGACATTGTATAAGTCACCAGTTCAACTGAAGTTTTAGTTTATACATATTCATAGCAGAAATGATGTTGCCTGACCTCCCAGTAATGTGGCAAACATGTATCATCACAATAGGTTGTACAAAGTAGATGTTTAATAAACATTAGTTTGTTGTATCTCAAAGATACTTTCATCCTCAGAAGTAGCAAAATTTAGCTTCAAATAAAAGTTAAACCCATATGCTCTCACTCTCTCTCACTCCTCCCTCCTTCTCTTGCTCTCTTTTTCAAATGCAGAATTATATTAAGAAAGTAAGGATTCTCTAGAGAAAGAGAATGAAGAGGAGAGATCTGTAAATATGAGATTTAGAAAGGGGTCTATTCTTACAACCATTGGAATGGAAGAGTCCAAAATTCATATGGCAGGCTGTGAAGCTTGTGGCTTTGATGAAGTGTCTGGACAATCTCCATAGGAGAGGCTTACTGGCTAAAGAACCAGTGAAGGAGTCTCCTTCCTTAAAAGCCTTCAACTGATTGGATTATGTTGTTGTTCAAGATACACCTTTGGTTTATCACAGATGTAATCAGTCAGATATGCAATCAATTGAATGATGATTTATTAATCAGACTTTCTGTTTATTAGCCAGCTATGAAATATCTTTGCAGCAGCAGTCAGTCTAGTGCTTGCCTGACCAGACAACTGGCATAACCACCAGGCCAATTTGACACTAGAACCTATCACGTGTGTTTTGCTCAGTAAAATTTAATTAGTAACCATTAGCAATAATTTCCACATTGTACAAATAAATTGTGTTCTATAAAGATTCACTTCCCTCCAAAGTTTACATTTGCAAAGAAAAAGATAGAATCCTCAAAGTCTCATAAATCTGGCTCATCTTACTTTACCATCTAATAAAACACTTTTTATTTCCTTCTATGAGCTTAAACTTCACTAAAGTGCAAATAGTCTGAGAATGTGCCTCTGAAACAACAGGACTCTGTTGTTTGCTCAAATAATCCCCTGTCCAAGTTGACTGTCTCTATTTGTCTGAAAAGACACTGTACAGAATCAGGAATCAGAAACAACCCTGTGATCTCCTTAATTACTTCCATGGACAAGTCCATCTGACTCAAACCCCAAGTCTCCTCAAGTAGCTCTAAGGTTTGTCTCCCACATCGGGCCAAGTTTCCCTTCATCAGCCTCATACCCCAGGACAACTCAAGAACTCAAATGGTAGGAAGAATTGCCCACACAGACATAGACCATATCCACCCATTAAAGGACAACATTAAGAAGGGAAGGGCCAGGAAGCCAGAGACAAAATGTTCTTGAGCATCCATCCTCTTCCTACCCTAAAGCTGAAACAGTCAGATTCAGAATGTAGCATTTGGGGGTCACGGTGCTACAGAGAACCACTGCATACCAGAAACATCTTTCAGGACCTGTATTTAGTCCTTCAAACAACACATGCCCACTACAGAGAAAACAGCAAAACTAGTTCACCCAATCCCAAATTTGCAGATCTTAACACACTGTGGTTTTAAGTCTTCAATAAATATTTTAACCACATTCTCCAAATTCCTTCTATTGGACATACAAATCAGTACAAAAACCCAGTTAATAAAAAGTTCAGGCCAATCAACCAAGCAGAAGCTAATGCTTTATCAGGAAAGTGCTAATGTTCAAATTTTCAACAGCTTTGACATTAGATGGACAACATTTAGTTTCAGACATCAACCTCTGTTAAAGTTATTTCCTTATACAGTAAACTTAAAAGGCTGTAAGCTGCAATACTTGATAAGCTTGATAAAAAGAATTTAGAGCCATTTAAAAACATAGAGATAAGCAGAAGCTCCAGTGGGTTATTTTGACAAGATCTTTTTCTGGTACTCTATTTGAGATCAACAGGGAATTTTCCACTCTTACAAATTAAAATATCAGGAAAGAAGTTTTACTTGGTGCTTAACATTCAAAGAAAATTTTCCCTGCTTGCACTGTGGCTTCTGACATCTTGCCAGGTTTCAGATACTGAAATTTCAATGGAATTTTTTTTTAAGATTTTGGGGTTATTTTATTGAATTCTGCATAACATTTGCATTGAACACACTTTAACTCCAATGAAAACTTTGTATTGGAGTTTCACATAATAAAAACTCACAGGTATTTACTGAAATGTATCACATAATCAAAACTCACAGGTATTTACTGAAATTTACATAACAGAAGGCTCAAAATTATTATGAAAACATTAGAGAATACAGACTAAGAACTTATCATTTTATTTTAATATGTGACAAATGAACATAAGTCAATGTCAAAAGAAGACAAATATAGAAAAAATATAAAATATATATTTGATATTTACATCTTAGTCCAGAATTCCATTGTTATTACTATTGTCTAAGAATTATTACTATTTCATTCCATACAAAATAATACTTTTTTCACTTATTTGTTTGATAAGAACTAAATATAAAGTTAGAAAAAATTTAAATCTGATATAGTTTAGTATACGTTCTGTTTAAATATTCACAGTTACATTGCATTGCTAGTCATTAATAGTACAGAATGTATCACAGACTGTTGATTTACAAGGGAAAGCAGTAATAGTGTCTGTCTATTATTTGAGAAAAGAAAATTAATGTAGTATTGTGTTGTGGATTAATACATGAATATTCTTTTTATATATATATAAAGTCACTAGATTTTATTTTTTTATGGGAAAATCTGTCAATGGATTTAAATTAGTGGATAAACTTTATCATATATTTGAACTATGGCTAAATGTTAATACTGATAGATAATGCTTGATAATGAATTATTTTTGAATACTTAGGAAAAAAACTGAGTTTTCTTAAAATAAAGGCAGTTTTTCTTGACACTCCCCCTTGCTTTTCTTTCTCTAATCATAGGATACATGTGCTGAAAAACAATAAGTTAAAAAATTATTGCTATGGTAAGTTTCACTGTCAATTTGGCTGTATTTTTTTCTCTGAATCAGGTTGGTTGCCATTTCTTGGGGTGACTATTGCTTCTTTCAACTATTCAGAAATCAGCCATTGTGATGGGTTTTATAAAAGGAAATTAGAAAGAAGATCACTTTTAAGTCTAGCATTTAGACAACATATGGGTTTAAGGTATGTGGATTTAATATGTTTTAAATGAGAAATTTTTGACTATCACCTTGTGGAAGAACTACAGTTTGGAAGTATCTAAAAAAGTCTGGTAGTAACAGCAACAATACCTTTCACCTAAAACTTTAAGTTTCTCTCTGTATCCTTTAAAGTTAAATTTCAGTCTAAGCTTTAGATATGACCGTGATAGGATTAAAAAACACACTGGAGGATGAATAGGGTAAAGGATATAAGATTTAAAGCCATTCACATGCCATATGATCTTGGGCAAGTCACTCGATCTTTCTAAATCTTGGTGGCTTAATCTCTAAACTTCAGATGATTTTAGTACTTCATATGGATTTTTTAAAGATAAAATAACTTGTATGACGTTTGCAAAGAATGAGGTAATAAATGTTACACATCACTACTTAAAAAATTGAGGTGTTATATTTGATATTCTGATCTCTGCATAATTAGCATCTGTATAAGATTTAAAATATGGATACTTAATATAACATTTAGCATATTACATGGAAATTTTACATACACTATTACTTTGCTTTCCCTTCGTGTAGGAGTTTGTTTTTTTAAACAAAAAACATACCATTTTATGGAATAGTTAAAAAAATGGTCTATACAGTGCCCTAATTAATAAAAAAGGGTATTCTTATTTGGTTTATAGTTATACAGTTTTATGGTATTTAGGAAAAACACTTTGACAGTTTTAAGTAAACTAAATACTGAACCCCCCCAACCCACAAAACCAAGCAGTAAGAGACCACAACATCAAAAACAATATACTAGAAGAGATAGTATTAGGATTTGTTTTAGTATGGTCAGTTCACAAATCATTGTAAGATACAGTATAAACACAATATGCTAAAATCACCATTTAGCAAATTTCACCAATTTAAAAAAAAGGATGAAATCACTTCTCACAAAGATTACTAACAGTAGTACATAAGAGATTCAGTTATGCCTAAAGTGAAAATTCAGATTCACAAATCCAAAATTATCAGACATCTATTTTTAATAATTTGCTCTACTAGTCAAAATATACATTTTTCTTTTCTTCTTTAAATGGAATTTAAAAGGATTAAGAGAGAGTAAATGCTATTAACAGGTCTTGTATTGCATGTATCCATCTTACTCAGAAGCTAATGGCCAACTAGGGCAAAAAAAATGTGGGAGAGGGAGCTCAGCTCACTCAATACTTGATAATTCATGATGGCTAGGTCAGTAGTTAATGCTGGGCTTTTGCTAGCCATAATCACATGCCGGTCCAAGGTTCACACCATTCATTTTGACACAAAGAACACTTCATCATAGGTCATCAGAGCTGCAAAATCCATTAGTGATCAAAGCTCCCCATTTTTAGTTCAGACAGATGAATCCTCTTGGTAAGGTAAATATTGCATGAGACCCAAATAAAATCAGGTAAAGTAAAAAATAGTATTACTCAGTCAGTTTTGTATAGTACCAATAAAATCCCCAGTCACATGGAGGCATAACTGCAAATAGTAAAAGTTTAACAATTAATCTCAACTAGACAGAGAGAAAAGGTTAATTCTTGAGAAAGTCATTAAAGCAAGTCAAACTTGCAGTACAAAGGAATACATGGGTGGTCTCCAATTCTAAAAGATTTAAATAATGATGTATGCATTTTTTAAAATATAAGTTTGAACCAAATATTTAACAGAACTCCTGCAAAACTATGTAAAAATGTTTCCTCATCAATGTTTTTAAGCTGCTCATCCATACTTTAATTTTGTATAAAATGGGTGAAAGGATTTTTTTAAAGAGGAACTATTAAGCCAATATTACCTTGATAGCAAGAGAACAAGGATGAGTGAGAAAGTGAGAAGGGAAATTTACAGGCCAGTCTTATATATGAGCATCAATGTGAAACTCTCAACAAAACATTAGTAAACTGAATTCAACAGTGCATAAAAACAATAGTATCACCACCCAAGTTGGTTTAGCTTAAGAATGCAAATGTGATTTAGAAATAGAAAGTATTTGTCATTTATTATAGTATCATATTAAAGAAGAAAAACAAAATCTCAAAGGATGCAGAAAAAGTATTTGATAATATTCAATAGTCATACATGAAAACTCTTAGCAAACTCAGCCTAAAAGGAAATTCCTTAACACAATAATAACAATTTACCAAACAGCTACAGCAATCATCATTCTTAATGATGAAACTTGGGGGAATTCTGTTTAAAATTAAGACTAAGACAAGATCATCTCTGTCACTAATTTTGTTTAACAGAGTAAGCAAGAAAAGGAAATAAACAAGATAAGATTTGTAAAAATGGAAGTGAAATAGTCTTAACTTACAAAAAAAGAGAAAATATGATTTGTTACATACAAAAAATTTATGATCTGCTCTCACATTGTTAGAAATAAGTACATAATTTAACATAATTTCTAAATAACTGTATTTCCATATACCAGCTATGTACAGAAAAGATGAGTTTTTAAGTTTCCTTATATAACAGCAGTAAATACTTTAGGAACTCAGAACTAAATCAAATAAAAGACAGGTAAAATCTATAAGGTAAAAATAGATAAAACTTTATTAATAAAGACATAAAAGAGAAGAGAAATATCATATTCCTGGATTAGAAGTCTCAATATGGAAACATTATGTCTTCATCAATTTGATGACATCAAAATCCAAATGAGGTGGATTTTTTCAAGAAGTTGACCAGTTGATCATAAAATTTAAATGGAATATCAAAAAAAATAAAAAATAAGATGCTAATTTTTAAAAGTAATAGCCAAGACTTCATCCTGAAGAATTAGATGGAGGTATTCATTTCCCCTACTATTTATTACTATTTATTATAAAACAATAGTAATTAAGAAAGTGTGGTTCTGGTATAGGAAGAGACAATCTGACCATTGAAATAGAATTGGGAACCCAGAGAGGAGGCTGCCAACACATGGAACATTGCTGTATGACATAGACGACATTGAAGGTCACTGCTAACAGGGGAGAGAATTCATCAATCAGTAGTGGAAAAGTTGACTACACACAAGAAAAATTTGAAATTGGATTGTTAGCATCATAACATATACCAAAATCTTATCTGTCCCATGTTGCAATGGAGGATTCCACCCCTAGGAGTTACGTCCCACATGGGGGGAGGACAGTGCATTTGCTTGCCATGTCAGCTTAGAGAGAGAGGCCACATCTGAGCAAAAAAAGAGGTTATCTGGGGGTGACTCTTAGGCCCAATTTTAAGTAGGCTTATAGCCTATGCTTTGCAGGGATAAGTTAAATAGGGGTGAAAATCAAGATCAAGGCCTTGGCCTATTGACTTGATTCTCCCCACTGCTTGCAAAAAATATCAGGAATTATCCAAATGGGGAAGTTGAATTCTTCCCCCTTTCTCCCCATGCCCTTAAGGGGACATTGTAAATATTTCTTTATTCATTGCTCAAATCACTCTGAGGTTTATCAGGGCATCACACTAACCTGAACAAACTGATAAAATCTTATGCCATATTCAAGATTCCATGTACTAATGGTTTTCAATTTAACAGACCATACAAATTAAATTAGGAAATGCACTAGTCAAAATATAAATTTTACATCAAATAAACATTTCTCACTTTAGTCTCACACAGAAGTTGAAGACTTAAAATATGAATGACTATTTTCAACACCCTGCAATACTGACACTCCATTGTTCTTCCTCATGGAAAAATATATTTTAATTTGTAAATTTAATCACAATCATTGTACACTCTAGGCATTCCTAAATATCACCATCTCAGTCTTTTTTTTCTCATTTTCCTCATCTGGGTTTCATATATTCCTCCAGCTCTTCTCTCTTTATCATTCTCACATGCAGCTTCATTCACTGTACTTAACATTTTTGTGCTACATTCAGGTAGTAATGTGTAATCTATTTATGAATTCTTATAATCTGTCCTGTTACACAGTCTGCATCCCTTCAGCACCAATTACCCAATATTTACTGTATTTCTAACTCCTGATAACCTGTGCTCTTGAAATTCTCCAAGCTCATTCATTAATGTTAGTTCATATCAGTATGTACAGAATGTACAGTATTTGTCCTTTTGTTTCTGGCTAATTTCACTCAGCATAAGGTCATCAAGATGCATTCATATCATTACATGCTTCAAGAGTTTATTCTGCCTTAGAGCTGTGTAATCTTCCATTGATTGCATGTATCACAGCTTGTTTAGCCACTCATCCATTGATGGACATTTAGGCTGTTTCCATCTCTTGGCAATTGTAAATAATGCTGCTATAAACATAGGTGAGCAAATGTCCATTTGTGTCTTTGCCCTAATATCCTCTAACAATAGGACTTCTGGATCATATGGCAATTCTGTACTTAGCTTCTTGAGGAACCACCAAACCACTTCCCATGGTGGTTGCACCATTTTACGTTCCTGCCAACAGTGGATAAGTGTGCTTTTCTTCAATCCTCTCCAGCACTTATCATTTTCTGTTTTTTTTTATAATGTCTATTTTAGTGGGTGTGAGATGATATCTCATTATTGTTTTCACTTGCATTTCTCTAATGGCCAGGGAACTTGAGCATCTTTTCATGTGCCTTTTAGCCATTTGTATTTCCTCTTCTGAGAAGTGTCTATTCATGTCTTTTGCTCATTTTTTAATTGGGTTGTTTGTCTTTTTGTTGTTGAGTTGAAGAATCTTTTTATATATTCTGGATACTAAACCCTTATCTGACTTGTCATTTCCAAATATTGTCTTCCACAGCATGCACAATCTCTTTATTTTCTTGGCAAAGTTTTTTGATGCACAGAATTGTTTAATTTTGAGCAGTTTCCATTTATTTCTTCAATGTTCATATTTTGTGTGTGAGATCTAGGAAACCAATCTTTTAAAATTGTATATGATACTTCTCGACATTTTCTTCTAAAAGTTGTATGGTTTTAGCTCTAATGTTTAGATTTTTTTTTACCCATTTTGAGTTAATTTTTGTATGTGGTGTGAGTTATGGATCCTCTTTCATTCTTTTGCATATGGATATCCAGTTCTCTAAGTACCATTTCTTGAAGAAACTATTCTATCCCAGGTGAGTTGGCTTGACTGCCCTATCAAAGACTCATCCGTAGATGAGTGTCTATTTATTAGAGTCTGAACACTCTAATTTATTCCATTTGTCTCTATATCTATCTTCATACAAGTACCATGCTCTTTTGAACACTGAGGCTTCAGAATATGCCTTAAAGTCAGGTAGTGTGAGACATCACACTACATTTTTCTTTCTTGAGAACTTTTTAGCTATTTGGGGCACCCTGCCCTCCCAAATAAATTTGGTTATTGGTCTTTCCATTTCTGCAAAGTAAGTTTTGGGGATTTTAATTGGCGTTGCATTGAATCTAAAAACCAATTAAGACAGAACTGACATCTTAACTATATTTAGTCTTTCAATCAATGAACACAGTATGCCCTTCCATTTATTTAGGTCTTCAGTGATTTCTTTTAGCAATTTTTTGTAGGTTTCTGTATATAGGTCTTTTGTATCCCTAGTTGAATTTATTCCTAAATATTTAATTCTTTTGGTTGCAATTATAAATGGATTATTTTCCTTGATTTCCTGCTCAGATAGCTCATTACTAGCATATAGAAACACTACAGATTTTTGAGTGTTGATCTGGTACCCTGCCACTTTGTTGTACTCTTTTATTAGCTCCAGTAGTTTGCTGTGGATTTTCCTCAGTGTTTTTTTTTTGCATAAATATCGTATCATCTACTTCTTCCATTCCATTTTTGATGTCTTGCATTTCTTTTCCTTGTCAATTGCTCTAGCTAGAACTTTCAACACAATGTTGAGTAACAGTGACAACAGTGGACACCCTTGACTTCTTCCTGACTTAGAGGGAAAGCTTTCACTCCTTTCCCATTGAGGATGATGTTAGTTGTGGGTTTTCATATACCCACTTTAGCATGTTGAGGAAGTTTCCTTCTATTTCTATCCTTTGAAGTGTTTTCATCAAGAAAGGATGTTGAATTGTGTCAAATGCCTTTTTGCATCAATCAAGATGATCATGTGATTTTACTACTTTGATTTGTTTTGGTGTATTGCATTAATTGATTTTCTTATGTTGAACCACACTTGCACACCTGGAATAAATCCCACATGGTCATGGTGTATAATTCTTTTAATGTGCTGCTGGATTCAATTTGCAAGAATTTTGTTGAGAATTTTTTTATCCTCTATTCATTAGAGAGATTAGTCTGGAATTTTCTTTTCTTGTAATATCTTTGTCTTCTTTTGATTTGAAGGTGATGTTGGCTTCATAGAATGAGTTAGATAGCTTTCCCTACTTTTCAGTTTTTTTTTTTAAGAATTTGAGTAGAATAGATACTAATTTTTCTTGAATGTTTGGTGTAATTCACATGTGAAGCCATCTGGTCCTGGATTTTTCTTTTTTCAGAGCTTCTTGATGACTGATTCAATCTCTTCACTTATGGTTGGTTTGTTGAGGTTGTCTATTTCTTCTCAAGTCAATATTGGTTGATCATGTCTTTTTAGGAAGTTGTGCATTTCATCTATGTTGTCTAGTTTATTAGCACAAAATAGCTTATAGTATCCTCTCATTATCTCTTTTATTTCTGCCATCAGTGGCAATGTCTCCTCTTCCTTTTCTGATTTTATTAATTTTCATCCTCTTTCTTTTTTTGTCAACCTGCTAAGTGTTCATCAATTTTATTGATTTTCTCAAAGGACCAACTTCTAATTTTGTTGATTGTTTTCGTGTTCTTACTTTCATTTATTTCTGCTTTAATCTTTCTTTCTTTCTTCTTGCTTAAAGGTTTGTTTGCTGTTCTTTCTCCAGTTCTTCCAAGTTAACAACTAATTACCCAATTTTTTTCTCTTTCTTCTTTTTTGACATAAGCATTTAAGGCAATAAATTTCCCTCTTATCACTTCCCTGGCTGAATCCCATAAAATTTTACATGTTGTGTTTTTGTTTTTATTTGCCTTGAGATATTTACTGATTTCTCTTGTAATTTCTTCCTTGACATACTGGCTGTTTAGAGTGTATTTTCTAGCCTCCATCTATTTGTGAATTTACTGGCCCTCTCTCTGTCTGTCATTGATTTTCAATTTCATTCCTTTATGATCTGATAAAGTTTTTTTTTTTTTTTACAATTTCAGTCTTTTATATTTATTGAGACTTGCTTTGTGACCCAGCATATGGTCCATCCTTGAGAATGAACCTTGAGCATTTGAGGGGAAGGTATATCCTTCTATTTGGGTATTCTGATTGAAATACACTGCTCTTCTTGGATCTGTAATTTTATGTTTTTCATAATATATGGGAAATTTTCAGTGATAATTTCCTCTATTAGTCTTTCTCTTTCTTTTTCCTTCTCTTCTCCTTTTGGGACACCCACAAAATAAATTTTCATGCATTTCATGTTATCATTCAATTCCCTGAGACTCTTCTCATATTTTTCCATTCTTTTCCCTATATTTTCTTTTGTGTGCTAGATTTCAGGTATCTAGTCCTCCAGTTCACTAATCCTTTCCTCTATGTATTCAAATCTATCATTGTAGTTTTTCATTTTTTTTTAACATGGGCAGGCACCAGAAATTGAACCCAGGTCCTCTGGAGCAGGTGAGCATTCTTGTCTGCTGAGCCACCATGGCCCACCCTCCATTGTTTGTTATATCTCTTCTGCTGTAGCTTTCCTTCCCATAAGTTCTGTGATTTGTTTTACAGACCTTCAATTTATTCTTTCTGTTTTCCCATTAACTTATTTATATCATCCCTCAGTTCATTGATTTTATTTTTCATGAGATTTTCCATATCCATTCAAGCATCCTGAATTAGTTGTTTCAACTTCTGTATCTCATTTGAATTGTTGGTTTGTTCCTTTGACTGGGCCATATCTTCAATTTTCCTTATATGATTTTTTTTTGCTGGCATCTAAGCATTTTATTTCCTTAATTAGTTCATTCTGAAGATTGTTTTCACTCTTTTATGTAGGATTTTCTTGCTGGATGGCTTTGTTCTCTATTCTTTGACACTCAATTTGGTTTATTCTAGACCTCTAGCATAGGTTTTGTTTAACAGTCAGAATTTTTCAGTTCTTGATTTCTTGTTTCTTGCCCTACATATATGGAGTTTTTTTTTTCCTTAGGAAGGTCTACTCCAAAATTATAGACCCCAATCAGGTTTTCCCAGACATGACTGGTGTCCTCTCAGGAGGAAAGAGTTACCTGCATCAGTTTTCCATGAGGATGAGAACCAGCAGATTGACAGACTTTCATATGAACCCGGTATACTCTTTCTTTTTTTCCTGTCCTGCCCAGTATAAGGTGCCTGCCTGTGGTTTCCCACCAACATAAAGTGATGCAGTGCCTTTAATTCAGTAGACTTTTCCTGCTGGAGGCATGGTTGGGACAGAGGAGAAGTTGTAGGCTGACTTTAATTGCTTCAGTTTTCCAGTCCCTGGGGCCTGAATTCACTGAGGGAGGGAATCCACCTGATCTGGGCCCCACCTCTCTTCTGGGGAAAGCATAGCTTATAGGGAATTAGCTCCTTTTGCCTGACCAATCACTTTGTCACTCAAACAAGCTTAATTCTGCCCTTGCCTCGAGAATTGAAGTCTAAGAAACCTTGTAGTTCTAGCTAATGAGATGTTAAGTAGTAGGAAAAAAAAACAAAAAAAAATCATTTTTTGGGACAAGACCCACATTCCCAAGGTTTGTTAATGAAGAGCTTGAGTTGATACATTACTTATTTCTCTATATATCTCTGGGCTTTATGTGCCCCTCTTTTTGGGGGTCCCCTCCTTTTCAAGTATTTGTACTGTCTGATCCAAAAAGCCACTGTTTTTTGTTTTTCCCTGTCAGCCCTGCACACTCTCTGCCAGGGCAAAAATTCCTAGTACCTTTAGCTCTTATTCCAGGTTTATCTGAGCTCAGTGTCTATTTTCAGCAGTCAGAAATTGGTAATTAATTCCACAATTAGAGCTTGGTCGATTTAAGACCCTGCTGCTAGTAAAGTCTCTTTACTTTCCCCTTTCAAAACAATACTACTGTGCCTATGTGGCATGGGCACTGGGTTCCGTGACTTGGTAAACTTACAGTTCTGTGTGGGATTGCAGACAATCCAGCATGTCCAGACTGCTGTATGCTGTGTGTCTAGTCACTGATGTGGCCCCAGAAGTTGTTCTGTACTGTTCCTAGGTATTTACTAGCTGCTCTGGAGGACGAACTAGATTCTACACTTCACTAAACTGTCATCTTAAATAATTCCCCCAAATATTTTTCTCTAGAACTGGTTTTGGAAAATGAACCTCATTACAGCAATTCTGTTCCTAGGAGTGAGCAAAAACACCCAGCCATTTCATTTACATGAATAAGCCATGTAGAAATCCATGTATACCAGAAGACATGAAGGAATGTTCAAAGCAATAGAATCCCAAATGGGAAAAGCCAAATATGCATCAGTCAGGAGAATTGGCTAGAAAATACAATATATCACACGAAAAAATAATTTACAGCTGTGAAAATGATTTAACTGTGGAAACATGCAAGAGTATAGTGAATATCTGAAAGACAATATCAAGTAAAAAAAAGTAACAGTAAACTGTGACATACCACTTTAACAATCAAAACTAATCAATATATGCTATGTGGTATGTACATATATGATTTTAAAAATTAGTGTTTGGGTGGTGCGATGGTGGACTCAGTGGCAGAA
The DNA here is from genome assembly GCF_023851605.1 of Tamandua tetradactyla. Lineage (NCBI taxonomy): Eukaryota > Metazoa > Chordata > Mammalia > Pilosa > Myrmecophagidae > Tamandua > Tamandua tetradactyla. The sequence continues at coordinate 93,166,851 of NC_135330.1, read as the reverse complement.
TTCTTGCTTGCCATGCCAAAGACCCACGTTCAATTCCCAGTGCCTGCTCATGCAAAAAAAAATAGTGCTAAAGAATGACAATCTTATGTGTCAATCTGGAAGAGGGAAGGAAGAAGTAAGTGATGGGCTAGAGGAGCAGCACAGCAAGATGAAATGATTCAATGATGGAGTCAGAGGGATGCATTAATTGTGCTTACAACTTAAATATATTCTTTAAGATTATCAAATATTACATGAAAACATTTAAACCACTGACATAGTCTAGTGTCATCACCATCAATGAAAATGATAGTAGATAAGGTAGCTGGCAGGGAACATTTGGGTTCTTTCCACCTATGGTAAGGATGCTGAGTGTAGGAGGGAATCTGAGGACTGGCCCCAAAGGGATGCTCAAAGGGACCAGGTGATGGAGGCCCCAAGATGCTCACATGTGACCCTCCATCTGAAGACTGCTATAAGGAAATTTCAAAGCAGTCTTGAAAGGACAATGGACTCAGCTAAAATTGAGTGAATCCTGCACCTGGGGTGATGTCACAAGGATACTTTCTGAGCATGGTGCTGGCAGGGAGGCTGAGGCACTTTGGAGGTAGTGATCTCATACTCAGGAGGGGCACCCCGTGCCACCCCACCACCCCCTCAGCTTGCACCCTGGGATGTGCAATCTGCTCATCAGGTTTGCCCATCGATGCAACTGTCCCAGACTGGACTTCCTCCCACAGGTGGTTTTTCAGCTCTGTGCCCTCAGCTGTGGCTTGGCTCCTCTGTGTGTTTATGGTTTTATACCTCATTTTTCAGTGCATGGTTAACCCGTGAGAGATTTGCAAGGACCCAGACCTTCCAGGTATGTTGTCACTTCCCACTTTGGGTGCTCTGTGGAGTTGCTCCTGGGTTTAGGGGTGGCCTCCCTGCCACCTGTCTAGGCACAAGGGCTTCTGTAGGGGCACCTACTTATGCAGCCCTGGGCGGTGGAGCAGGGCAGGTGAAGCCAGAAGGTGCTCTGGTGTGCTTCCCAGACACTCAGCCAGAGACCATGGCCCAGGGCCAAGCCTCAGCCCTCAGCTACCCAGGTGCCAGGAGATGTGTGCAGGCTGGGTGCATGCCAGGCACGTATGAGAGGACCGTGGGGTTCCTCTCCTGGGGGTTCCTTGATGGTGCCTTGAGGCCAGTCTAGAGTTGCTGGGATCACTCTTCTGGAAGGATCCATAGGGCTGCTTCCATGTTGGTACCCTGCGCAGCATTGAGCACTACCTGGCTGTATTCAGATGGGCCAGAATTCACAGAGCCCCTGGTAGGAGAGGGCTGAGGGGTAGATCCAAACCTGCATCTAGCTCACTCCCTGTTTGCTGCTTCAGGGCCCAGGACAAACCCCAGCCAGGGTGTTTGAGCCAAGGAGCCAGCACACATTCTCACCAGCGGACAACCCAGAACCTGATGCATGGCTGCAGTTTCTGCCCTGCTTTGTACTAAAAACAAAGAACACTGTCTTCCTGTTGCTGATTGTGGCCACACTCCTGCGGGATGCTGTCAGTCTTGGGCTGCTGGGAAAGCTGTTTATCTCTCACCTCTACCTGGATAGGTAGTGCCTGGCAAGCACTGGCCATGGCCATCAACCCCCCATAAGCCCCTCTCAGGTTTCCAGTTCTATCCTGTAGAGCCCCTCAGGGGCCAGTGTTGGATGTGTGTTGGGCTTGATGTGCTGGGCAGTGGGCCTGCTGACCCCAAACTCAGACTTGTCAGCGCAGTCCCTGAACTGGCCACTTTTGCTGACCTTGCCCAGTCACACAGGACCTGGTTCCCTGTCCACATGCAGAAGGAGTGCACCGGGGGTGGGGGACTCAAGCAGCAGTTATGTCTGCATGTAAATGAGGTGGTGAGAGAGAGAGTGGGGAAAGAAGTCATTGCCTCTGTGTGCCCTCATCACAAGAGGGGTGCCCTTCATTCTGCCATGTTCTCTTATCCCAAGCAGATTCTGCCCTCATTTCCTGGGAGGGGCAGCACTATAGTGGACTTGAGGAGGGGTGTGGGCAGCCATACCACAATGTCCACACATTCTGATGGGTCCTCAGGACTTATGTGGGAAATAACCCATGGCAAAGTGCCCTGCCACCCCAAGTCCCTGGTTGAGTGGACACTGGGCTTGCCTGCTATCTATGCCCACAGTAACCCTCTGCTATTTAATTTCTTCCTTCTAGTAATAAAAAACAAAAAGGCACTTCATGATACAAGTCAGAGGAAGCAAGAGGGGGTTAAATCCTTCCAGAAAGATCCATCTGTGCTTATGGAGGAAGGATTTCCTCAGATATGTCTGTGCCTCACTCTGCATGGTTACAGTGGACACTGCTCAGGTGGCCATGTGGCTGGGAACTCTTAGCTATGCTGCTCACCTTCTCTATGAGCACAGGCTTGTGTTTGCAGGTGTGTCTGCATGTGTGCAGGTGTGTATCTGTGTGTCTGCATGTGTGTGTGTGTGTCTGTGCGGGGAGGAGGAGGGGGGCTTGTTGTCTCTGTCCATTCTTCATTGGTCCATGGCAGGAGGGCCATCTCTTCCTGGGTGCCCCACTTCTGCAGCCATTCTGGTGGCAGCTGCAGTGGTTTTCATTAACTGCAGCTGTGTGTGAAACAGTGCTGGCTCCATGAGGTGGCCAGTGGCTTTGTTTCCTCTGTTGTGGGAACATCTGTGCCTGCAGTCCCTGTGGGGCACCAGAGAGAGAGCTGTGTGGAATGCAGGTGTTGGAGAGGGGGCACCCACCTTTGATCACTGGGATGCTGTAAGCAGACATCTTCCCTTGACTGCAGTCTATTCACTTTGAAATGTTTTCAGTGGAGACCGTCACATGTCCCCACCTGCTTCCACCACAGCTTCAGGCACTGAACATTACCCCTTTGCCCCAAAGCATGACCAGGAGACCATGGGTCTTTCCCACCCTCCTCTGGATCTTCCCACAGGAGGCATGCAGCCCCTCCCTTCTGGATCTGCCCATGGGGCACCTGCAGCCCTTCCCATGGATCTCTCCAAGGACACCTGCAGCCCCTTTGGCTGGTGCTTGTTGCTGCAGACCCTACCCATTTAGAGCTGAAAACCTCACTTTCTGGTATAGCCAATGATTCCACGTGTACCTTTTTCCCTCCTGTCACCGGCATGGGTCAAGCCCTCTCTCTCAGGAGCCCTTGTTCCTTTTTTCATAGAATGGAAGTTGAGACAGTGGGTTTCTCACTAAGGTGAATGGTTCATTGCGCAGCTGCTCCTGAAACACATGGCAGGCAAAGATAGAGAAAGCATGGGGTTTCATTTTTTCTTAAGAGGTGTGCTTTCACATTGCTATTTCTAGTTCATTTTAACTTTGCAGTGTTCCTAACTCTGTAATGGTATCATCAATTCCCAGACTGTAAATCTTGATTTCTCACAGCATAAATGTTTATCGGATAATAGTCCTGGAATAACTGTACCCACCCACTATGATCAATAAACTACTACAGAGAACTCAACAACTTCTCTGCAGCCTCTTGTGCTCTTGGAATGCTCCCCCTCAAGCATGTGTGGGAAAATTGCCTAAAGTCTGGAGCCACTGGCAGCCCTTCCTTCCACAGTTATTTCATGCAGTACCTGACAGCTGCTCTGGTTGTCCTTGAGGGTGCAGGTGTGCAGATGGCTGGCAGGTCTGAGGTCATCAGCCAGCAGACCTTCCAGTCTTGTTCACAGCCAGCTCCGTCTCCAAAGACCTGAACAAGAGGTTCGCGTCAGAACCACCTGGTCTATCTGCAATGGTTTGATGACAAAATATAAGTCATAATAAGGAGCTATACATAACAGCTGCTTGAATGAGGCACAAAGGACAACAATGTGCAGTGAATGCCACATGCATCTGTAAGCCTCTCCAAAGGAGACTATCGACATGAACAGGAACATTGCACAATCTTTTATAACTCCTTCAGGAAATTGCATCTGACTATAATGTAAAATTGGGGAGGTTTTTTATTTTTGGCAGTCTCCCACTACCACAAATTATGCAGTTGAGTTTCCCACATTTGGGGAAATCGCAGGGTTCAACACATCTGGAATGCAATGGACAAGTCTCGCCCTGGGAAAACCACCTACGTGATCATGGTATCTCCCCTGCCAGGTAAGTATAATTGGGGAGTTTTTATATTATTGTGTCAAGATTTTAGTTTAATTCTGTGGTACTTGGTTAGTAACAAGAAACTTTATCATCGGGCTATTTGAGAAATTACCATTAGACATTTCAAGCACTTCAAATTTCCAGTGAGAAAGTTAAACGAAGCTCCCTACCATACATTTTAAATCTATGTACATGAATGCTCCCTACCATACATTTTAAATCTATGTACATGAATGCTCCCTACCATACATTTTAAAATCTAAATACAATGAAATATTCTGGGAAGGAAAAAGATGAGATGGGTGACTACAATCCTTCTAAATACATATGAACTTGGTCACAACAATGAAAAACAGCCATTCAGGGGTTTGAAACTCAATTAAAAGCCAACAACAAATTAAATGCTTTTATTTTTGAAAATTGCTAGAGCTTTGAGTAAGAACTGCAGGATTTTCTGGACTTCTAGCCTGCACTGTTCTTATTTCTCACCCCCTCCCTCCCACCCCAGTGTGGCAGTGAGAAGCATAGGTTACCAGTGCGTGGCTGGATGAGAAAAGCAGCAGCTTTTCTGTTAGAAGGTGATGACTCAATTTGGGGTAGGAAGGGAAAACCTGCAAGTTTGTCAGCTGAGAGGGGCAAGCTCAGTAGGAAATGATTTGGGAAAACCTGCAAACTCTGCTAGCTCACTGTGCTGGTTTGAAATGATGAATGTACCCTAGAAAAGCCATGTTTTAATCCTAATCCCATTTTGTAAAGACAGCCATTTCTTCTAATTCCTATTCAACATTGTATGTTTAAAACTGCAATTAGATAATCTCCCTGGAGATGTGATGCAATTGAGAGTGGTTGTTAAACTGAATTAGGTGACAACATGTCTCTACCCATTTGGGTGGGTCTTGATAAGTTTCTGGAGTTCTATAACAGGAAACATTTTGGAGAATGAGAGATTCAGAGAGAGCAGAGCAGAACAACATAGCCACAAGAAGCAGAGTCCACCACCCAGCAACCTTTGGAGATGGAGAAAAAAAGTGCCTCCTGGGGAGCTTCATGAAACAGGAAGCCAGGAGAGGAAGCTAGCAGATGATACTGTGTTCACCATGTGCCCTTCCAGATGAGAGAGGAACCCTGACCATGTTTGCCAAGTGCCTCCCCAGATGAGAGAGAAACTCTGACTGTGTTCACAACACGCCCTTCCACTTGAGAAAGAAATCCTGAACTTCATCAGCCTTCTTGAACCAAGGTATCTTTCTCTGGATGCCTTTGATTGGACATTTCTATACACTTGTTTTAATTGGGACATTTTCTCAGCCTCACAACTGTAAACTAGCAACTTATTAAATTCCCCTTCCTAAAAGCCATTTTGTTTCTGGTATATTACATTCGGGCTGCTAGCAAACCTAGAACACCCACAGTTGCAGAAATTTAACAGAAATTCTAGAGGCAAGAGGGTAAGATGGGCTGAGTTAGATCTCAGCATATCCCTGGGTGACTGAGAATTAGCACACATGGGAGATGCCTGATAGCCTGTGGTAAGTAAAAGGTGAGGCACTCTTGAAACTGACTGAACTTTGTGCTGCTCAACCTACATGCAAAACCAGAGTGTAGTCACTTACAGACCAAAGGTGTTTGAACACAAATACTCTGTCCCAAACCAACAGTTGACCACTAAGCTATGCAGACCCAGTGGCAGCCTCTGGGAGCCAGACTAAAAACTAAAAATTAGAATGAAATGATGAGCTGAGATATCAGTGCCACAGAGTATGGGGAAGACAGAATCAGGCAAGTCACTAAGCAAAAACATAAATATGTTTTATAGGAAGGAAAGGAAACTGTGTTCAAATAATTAAAAGGAAATCTGATGACAGTGACTTAAATGGGTAACTTCAGTACCTAAGAGCAACTATGGTAAACAAAAACAGTAGCAACAATTCTCAGAATATATGTCAGATTCCAGAGTTGATTCAACATGCTATATAAAAATTCCAATGTTCAACCAACAATTATAAGATGCAAAGAAAGATGAACTCTGCCCCATACTCAGGAAAAAATTGTCAATAGAAACTGACTCAGATGGATTGAGATGTTGAATTTAGCAGATAGTAACTTACTACAGCCACTATAAATATGTTTTATAGAAGGAAAGGAAACCGTGTTCAAAGAATTAAAAGAAAGTCTGACAACAGTGACTTAAATAGGTAACTTCAGTACCTAAGAGCAACTATAATAAAGAGCCGAATGTAAATTCTGGAGTTTAAAAGTACAATAAGCTAATGAATTCTCATTAGATGGGCTCAACATTGAATTTTAGATGGCAGAAGAAAGAATCAGTGGATTTACATTAATATAATGCATATAATCTGAAGAACAGAAAGGAAAAAGAATGAAGAAAAGTGAACAGAGCATCAGAGACCTGTGAGTCCATTTCAAATGTACCCACATTATGGGTAATGGGATCCCCATAAGTAGAAGAAGAGAGCAGGAGCAGAAAAAATACCCGAAGAAATAAAAATCCCAAAATGTGATGGTAAACATTAGCAAGCAAATCAAGGAAACTCAATGTACCTAAGCTGGTCACAGATCAGGAGTTTCACACCTGGAGGTTCACAGAAGATGAGAACGCCTTGAGGGCAGAGTGAAGACAACAGCTCAGCACATTCAGAGGCCAGCATTGTGGCTAGTGGTTGCCACCCCTCAAAATCACATGGGCCAGAAAAAGCACATAGCCATCAGCCAAGCCTGTCATACTCAGGAAACTTTATCACCAAAATTAATATATGCAAATATTGCTTCTTTTGAGAAGATGGGCCTTGATTCTTTCCTCTGGAGTGTGGCTGGCTTAGTGGCATTTCCTGTGAGGAGAGTATGCAAAGGGATAAAAGGGAACTGTGGAGTAAAGGCTTCTGCAGACACCACCTGCACCAAGAAAGCAAAGCACCCCAGGAAGATGCATGTGGACAGCATGGAGTCTGGACAAGGTGGATGGATTGGACTCCCACCTCAGTGGTGCTAGTCCCCCCAGCTCACATCCTCAGTCCAGTCATGAAGAAGACATCAGGAAATCTTAAGCTGAGAGACATTGTACAAAAGAACTGATCAGAAACAATTATCATCAAGACTGCAAGAAAAGATGAGGATAGGCTTAGAAGTGGCCAGGTTGAAGGAGACTGGGGAGAAGTGAGAAGACTACACACCAAGGAATTCAGGAGACAGGGCAACTCAGTGCAATGTGGCATTCTGGACTGACAGCTTCAACCTGAAGAGGACATGAGTGGTGAAATCTGTCAAGAGCCCTGCTTAGTTCAGTTTATTATGACAACAGTAACACCATATTTTTGACAAAGATTCTAACATGAGGGACTCTGGGGGAAGGGAAATTTGACTCTGTATTATCTCAGCAAACTGAAGTAGTTTTTCTGTAATCTTATTTCTAGTTAAAAGTTTTAAAAAATACATCAATTAAAGGGATTTCTAGATTTAAAATACTGTATTTGCTGCAAAATTTTCCCTGTGAGACACACATCTTTTTTGGTTAAAAAGGGTGACACCAAATGGTAACAAGAGAACTAGAGGGGATAATATGCATGTGGGGTGATTTGGAGCCATGCACCCCAGAAACATGCATTCTTAAAGTTAATCCATTGATGTGGAAATGAACCCTTTGAAATAGGACCTTTGATGAGGATCCTTCAGATAAGATATGGCCCAGGATGGGTCTTTACCCTATTACTGAAGGCCTTATAGGGAAGGCCATGGAGAGAGAAAAAGTCACAGGAAGCAGCCAGTGGCTGAAGGTCAAGGAACCCAGAGAACAGGAGACCTGGGGTGGCTGTCATGTGCCTTACCATGTGACAGAGGAACCCAGGACCCAGGATCCTTGGCAGCGGGCCCCAGAACACCAGTCTTCAGGAAGAAAGTGTTACCTTAATGATACCTTGATTTGGCCTTCTCCTAGCCTCAAAACTGAGCCAACAACCTCAAGCCAACCAATTACATGGTATTTGTTGCAGCAAAGAGGAAACTGAAATAGTGGGTGACTACAAAAATTGTGGTTGTATATCATTTAATTTCTTAAAATGTATAAAGTACCACTGCTCAAAATTGATTAATAATGGACTTGAATTTTGGGTAAGGAAAAAGTCAATACTGACATATTTATTTTTCATTTTATGAATTTTTGTCTAAACAGATGAGAGTGCCAGTTCATCTTATCATAGATAAGTTTGAAAGCTTACAGGAGCCCATTCATTTATTTGAAAAATAGCTAACTTCTTTTCTAACTCAATTTACTTAGGAAAATAAACATTGACTATGGGGAGTTTTAAATAATATAGCATAATGAATAGAAAGTAAAATTGTTTCAGTTAAGGTCAGTGATATTATACCATTCATTAACCCAATTTTTACTTGTTTGCCCAAACTACAGAAACTGTAGTCATTGTCCCCTTGCCCCTTTCCCCACCATTCTCTTTTGCTGCAGTGCCCTGGACCCACCCAAGCCCATCCTGGATCCACCTACCCCATTTGCTGAGCTGCTTTCCTTCTTCCTAGCCCATCATCCATGACCTCTGCACCTCACTTAGATTGGAGGAGGGTCTTAAAGACCTAATTCTTAAAAGATTTCAAAATGACCCATTCTCAGCTGGCTACACAGAGGACCCCAGGGCCAAGTGTGCATGGCCATGTCCCTGTCCTCAGGATGGTGGACTTTGTCAGAATGGCTCACCACCATGCCATGCAGAGACCCATGCAGCAAGTACTTTGGGACCACAGACAGTAGTCGTGGTTTCATCCCTCTGACAGACTTCAGGACACTCTTCTGTGGTCCAGTGTCACTGGTTTATCGGGAGTGTCTCTTTTGTCTGTGTGCCGTGATAGAATATCAAAAGAAATGCAGGCTGAGACATAACCAGCCAGGGAGATGTCAGACGGAGTGGATCCCACTTTCAAAGGTACTTCCTTCCTGTTTTAAAGGGTTTTACTCATTAAAGTCCACCCAGGATCTTGTAGGGGTTTTCTTTGCACATGGCAAAGTTCCACAAATCAGTGGCTCTAAACAACACACATTTATCACCCACAGTTCCCGAGGTCAGTGGTCTGGGTGATCTTAGCAGGGCCCTCTTGCAGGGTCTCACCAGGCAAAAATCATGCACTCCTCAGGGCTGCATCTCTCCTGAAGCGCTGGGGAAGCTGCTTCTGACTCAGGCAAGGGCTGACAGAAGTCTCCTTCTTCCTGCTTTCATGTGGCCACTCCATCTGGAGCCAGAAAGTGGGTGTGCCCTCCAGGCTCTTGGCTGCCACCCCAATCACCTCTCTGCATCTGGAGTTATGGTGACTGCACTGGCTGACCCACCTTAGAATTTTGGAGCACACAAAGCCCTGTTACCTGCAGCAGTTTAACTGCAACTGCCTCTTCCCAACTGTCAGCCCTCTGCCTTCTGCCTTCCAGTCCACACCCCTTAGTGACCCAGTCCATGGTCCCGACCTCTGTCATGACCTGTGTCCCCATTATGACCCCACTCATCCCTAAAAGTCTCCTCACTGCCAAATCCAGAACCTTGGCTGCAGACTCTCACCTGCCTGGAGATACCCAGCACCATCCAACACCTCACCCAGGAGGCTCTGGCTGCCTCCTTCCCCAACCCATTTCCTGACTCCAAGACACCTGAGGTCATGAAGTCGGGCACACCCCATGCTCTTGTCCTTTCATGATGTCCTGGACCAGGACAAGCTGTCTATCCACCTGCCAAGGTGCTCTGCTGATGCTGCAGGGTGGACACCCATGTCCTTTCTGTGCCCACTGAAATGGACATGGGATGCTTAGGCTGCTGCAGGTTATTGGCATACCTGCCATCCTATACCCATAAACTGAACTGCAGGTATCTGAAAATTTATGTGGGCCACATAGCTGCACTCAGGGAGCACAGATTCAGGTGCACCTCACACTGTCCCCTCCTGGCACTCCTAAGGATGGGTTTTAAAGAAGAATGTTAGACAAGCTGTTTGTGGTTGTTGGATATTGGGTGCTCCAAACAGCCTCAGCTAGAGAGTTAACTGAGTTCTTTATTTGGGGGTTGTTTATGGATGGGGTATCCATGGTTTTGAGGACACTGCATCCTGTGCCAGGGCTCGCATCCTGTGCCAGGCTGTGATCTCACTGAGAACTGCTTAAGCACCACCTCCAGAATGACCCTGAGTCCATTTCAAACCTTTTAGCTCTAGTAACTGTATTTTGTTTGATTTCTTTAAACATTTCCCCCTTTTGAGCAAAACCCTACTCTGAAAGTATCTTGGATCAACATTTGGTATTAATTCCTTGGTGCCAGGGAGGCTCATTCCTGGGAGTCATGTCCCACATAGGGGGAAGGTAGTGAGTTTACTTTTACAGTTTGGCTTACAAAGGGCTTGGGGGACCAACCTTGAGGAACAGGATGGTTTTCAGAGAAGACTCTAAGGCATTACTTATAATTGGGCTTAGTTTCATCAGTACAGAAAATAAATTTCCTAAGTGCAAGCTTCCAGATTGAAGGCTTGGTGTGTTAGCTGGCTCAGGAGGTAGTGGTGGCTGTTCTGGAAATGAAAGACAATAGGAGACATTGTGGTGATGGTAACAGTAAGAAAAGGGATTAACAAGGATTGAGATATGCTGCAAGTCCAGTCTCCCCAGGATCAAAGATTTATCCAATTACATAGGTCTCAGGCTTCAGGGATCTCTTGTACATATAATTAGAGGCCTGTCAAATTCATATAACTAGAGACCTGCATAAGAGTCACCTTTTGAATGACCTTAACTCCATTTGAAATCACTTGGGCACAATCACTGTACCTTTTTGTGTTTCTTTTTACACCCAGTAGGGCTCCAACAGCCTCCCAGAGAATTCTGCTTTTGAGGGGCTGCATATAAAGGGGAAACTCTTACAATGGTGCTTGTGGGAACTTTGCATCAGTTATGAGCTCTCTCCCCAATGAAAAGCCTTCCACTGACATGTTTGCCCTTTCCCTCCTCCTGTCTTCCTAGTGGAGACAAGTCTAAGGAGGTTTTGTCCTCTTATCAGTACCTGACTCTGTGTACAACCAACAGTATACACCCAGGGAGCTCCTTGCCACTGCAGGTGAGTGGAGGACTGGCAAGGCCACACCTAGAGCACGGTTCCCAACTGCTTGTGTGACTGATGCCTTGGTAGGGACCCAAGGATGCTGCTCAGACTGGAACACTGGTAAGAGGTGATGGAGGAAAAGTAAAGCAAGAGATAGAGAGAATCCTCCCACTGTAGGACTGTGTGGGAGAGAGAAAGTGACAGGGCATATTGCAGGTGTGCTGAGTGGAGGTGGGTCACCAAGGCCTGAACAGAGTGTGGTGACAGTGGCAGAAGCTTTGAAATTCACTGAACATGAAGTGGTGGGTAGAAGGTCACACGGCCAAGGTCACAAGTGCCTACAATGGTAGGGTTTAAGATCATGTGTCTGTGGGTGCTGTCTATACCATTCCTTCAAATTTTCTGTTTGAATTATCCATAATGAAAGATAGGGGAAGAACTGAGTGTGGGAAACAAATAGGGAATGAAGATGGTGTGTGTCTATGTGTGCAAGTGTGTGCAAATCTGTGCACACGTCTGTCCCGGCATATGTACATAGGTGTGATTATGTGCACACACATTTCAGGAGTCTCTGAGGGTTACACCTACCCAGCACCATCCCCCAGCTCTGTCCTTTTGCAGGCTGGTCCCGTTTGATTTCTTTCCTCCCGAGAGTCCTTAGAGTTTCTTCTGGTCACTGGTTTCCCTTCTTTTTTAAGTAGCAAATCAGGAAAGGGTGAACATAGCATATCATAAGTCTCCATTTTGATTTATAAGACTCTTAGTAACATTTTTTGAGTCAGTTTTTCAAAACTTTCAAAGAAAACTTTGCCAATTTCCAGTGTACAGTTACTCCCCAAGCTGAAAGGAGGCACATCCTGGCCCTAGGGCAGGTCTGAGTAAGGACTGGGTTCACTCCTGTCCACTGCAAGCTGCATGGGGCAATGATGCTATCAGCTGGCTGGTCAGGGCAGCATCAGGGCAAGGAACACAGAATCTGCCTTCCAGAAGTGGACATTAAATGGCTTGGGTCCCTCAGTGTCCAGAACCCACTACCTGCAAGCAGGCACTGCATAGGAGACACAATCTGTGAAGACCACTGGGTTGTTTCTGAGCCCTGCAACCCCCTGTGGTCATTCTAGGGATCCAGATGGGCCTCTTGGCTGCCTTGAGAACCTCTTACTCATTAGACCAATACTGTGTGTCTCTGCTGTAAGCACATTCAGAACAAGCCACCATCCTAAACCAGTGTGGCCACATCACTGTGCCCACTTTATGCTCAGTGGTATGAAAACCAGAGAAGAAAGCTGCCCAGGCTGCACATGAATCCAGGGATGGGCCTGGCCTTTTGACCCCAGAAGGTCCTGTTGTTGCCATATTTTGCCCACTTTGGCTGAATAACCTATGCAGTATGTTTTCGCAGTGTTTCTTTTGACAGAGTGTGGTGGATCAACAGGAAACAGGGTCTCTGGACAGCAAAGGTGGTAGACATGAAAGTCATGCCACAGGTAAGTCATTCCTGAATTTGGGTCATGCTGAGATCAATCCAGGTGTGATTCTCTAAAGATAAAAATATTTCCTAAAACAAGTAAGGGCTAGGACATTTGTCATTGACCAGTGTCTTGATGCTGGTGGTGAGCCTGAAATGCCCAACACCCCAGCCATCTCTGCAAGGGTGCACTGTGGGCGAGCATAAAAGGGCAGAGCCAGGTGGACAGTGTGCATTGCAGATAGATGCTCATCTCAAAACTTAACCTTAAGTCTGTGCTGAGCATTGTTGTCGCAGGGCCTCCTGACCTAAGAACCCTATCAGGCAATCAACACCTGCAACTCAAGATGCCTTTTGTGAAAGGCCTCCCACCTGCCTCTCTCAGCTGTCTGCTTAAATCCTTAAAAAGATCTGCACAATTCCAGGAGAAGTAACATGATTGCAGTGGGCATAAGCTCCCAGAACCAGTGAGGAACTTCACTCTCAGGCCAAAGGAAATAGCCACACACACATGTGCATGCACACACACACACACACACACACTCACACTCAGCAACCCATGTCTGTCATGGTAATTGAGTGAGGCTGACCACCTGGGAACCTGACCCATTCTCCCCTCCCCTGCTCCAGTTGAGGCAGATGATATGGGACAATGAGGCAGGGGGTCTCAGCTCCTCCCTCCACAGATCATGTCATCTGAAGGGAAAGCCATCTACTTCACCCCATCTACCCTACCTGTGCCTTTATTCTCACAGCCTTTAGAGAAGGCCCCCAGTAAAAACCAATTGGATGGGAAGAAGGGAGATGCACCATGCCCTGATGACATCTTCCCATATGGAAAGCCCTATAAGGGGGTCAAAAAGCAAGCTCTCACAATCTGTGGTTTCCTGCACCCTGGGCAGCTTCCAAGGCAGGTCAGAGTCACATGCCCCTGACAGGGTAAGGGTCTCCTCTCGGCAGGATGGAATGAACTCTTGAGAAGAACACTGTCATGGTCAGGGATGTGTGTCAACTTGGCCAAGTTGCGGTACCTGCTTGTCTGGCTGGGTAAGTGCTGGCCTGTCTGTTGCAATAAGGACATTTCATAGAATTAGATCATGATCACATCAGCTGCATCCACAGCTGATTCCATTTACAATTAGTCAAAAGGGATTGTCTTCTGCAATGAGTGATGATTAATCTAATCATGGGAAGCATTTTAAGGAGGATTCAGAAGAGACCAGCCCTATTCCTGTTTCAGCAGGTGAGCCGCTCCTGTGGAGTTCATCCAAACTCTCAATCAGAGTCATTGGCTTCACAGCCTGCCCTGCAGATTTTGGACTCTGTGTTTCCATGGTCATTGGAGACACTTTTATAAGTTTTATATTTGCAAGTGTTCCCTGTTAATTCTGTTTCTCTAGAGAATCATAACTAATACATCTTGGTACCAGGAGTGGTTCTTAAGAAACAGAATCTTAAAAATGGGTTTTGATAAATAGTTTTCTACTCTGACTGGACTCAAAGTCACTAAGGACTCTGATTCCCATAATCAAAATGACATTCCCAATCCATGGAGTGAGTTGGCAAAAGAGATAGTCAAAATATCACCATTCAATTCTCCTAATCTTTACTTGCATGAAGCCAGGCTCTGGGGGATAATGCTTTTGACACCTTTACAGAGTTTTGTAGAAATAAGAGTCATAGAAGTGTTGGTTGGTTGTTGTTAGATACACTGGCTACATTAAGGAGTGAAAGGGATGGGCTTAAGGCTTTAAATGAGAAGCTTAAGCACCATCTGATAGATGTATATGTTTCTATAAGTATTCTGAAGGAAAATCTTATTTCCTGTAGCCATAGACTTGAGATCTCTAAAAATCAGACTCAGAATCTTATTGTTAGAGCAGCAACTTTACAACATAAACTGAAATCTCAATCTTGTATGGTTCCTGCCATTAAAGTGAGGGCATTGATTGGAAAGGAGAGGGACCCTGAAAAATGAGATGGTGACATATGGATTGATAATGATGTCAGGAATGAGGTTGAAACCCTAGATCATGCTGAGACTTCTCTAGAGAACCCTGCAATAGTTTGCCCTGAAGACATAACCACCCCACCTTCAACCTGCCTTGAGGAGTTGGCCACCCAACCTCCTCCTAAAGGGATTAGCCCTAGAGTGATTAATCCTGTTTCACCAGATGAAACTGCAAATGAAGACCCTGAATCAAATGGCTTGGAAGATATTTCTAATTCTTTTCTTGACCCACTCCCCCACCCCTCATTTCTTCCAGACTTCTTCCAGCCTAAACTCCCAAAAGGCCCCTAAAAGTGAGGTACAAAGTATCACACGTGAGGAGGTACATTATACTCCGAAAGAACTGTGTGAGTTTTCCAATTTATGTCGACAGAATTCAGGAGAATATGTGTGACAATGGATTTTAAGGGTGTGGGATAATGGTGGGAGGAATATAAGGCTGGATGAGGCTGAATTTATTGATATGGGCCCACTAAGCAGAGATTCTGCATTCAATGTTATAACTTGAGTGGTTAGAAAAGGTATTAACAGTTTGTTTAGATGTGTTTAGTTGAAACATGGATCAAAAGTGGCCAACATTACCTGATGTTGAAATGTCAGAACTGCCCTGATGTAATGTAGGTGAGGGGATCCAGAGGCTTAGAGAGATTGGAATGTTAGGGTGGATTTTTCATGCTAAGCCTGCTCTTACACTACAGGAATGTCCAGAGGATGCACCTTTTACCAGAGCAGTGAGAATTAAATTTGTTATACTTGCACCATCATCTCTAAAGAGCTCTGTGGTTGCATTTCTCTATAGGTCAGATATTACTGTAGGAACTCTGTCACTGAACTGGAATCCTTAAACACAATGGGGATGACAGGATCCCAAGTTGGCAGAAGCCACGTGGCAGCACCTAATTGCCCAAGACAGGGTAGATATGGCTATTATAATAGACAGCAAACTCAAAGCAGTCTTCAAAATTATATGACAGAGATTTGTAGCATTGGCTAGTAAATCATGGGGCACCGAGAAATGCAACAGAAGGGCAGTCTACTAAATTCTTGTTTGAGCTGTATAAACAAAAGAGTTCTAGGTCAGGTGAACAGAATTCTAACTTGAATTACAAAAACACAGACTTATGGCCCCTTAATCAATTTCCAGACTTGAAACAGTTTGCAGACCCAGAGCCCCTTTAATGAAGGGGAGGTCAGGTCCCTTTGGAGGAGAACCCTGTTACACTGCCACAAATTTATACTGTTAATTTTCCTCCAAGCCTTTCCCAAGGAAACCTACAGCCTTTTACAAGGGTAAATGTGCATTGGGGAAAAGGAAACGATCAGATATTTCAGAGATTATTAGACACTGGTTCAGGAGGAACATTAATTCCAGGGAACCCAACACTTCACTCTGGACCACCAGTCAGAGTGGGGCCTTAAGGAGGCCAGGAGATCAATGGAGTTTTAGCCCAGGTCCATCTCCCAGTGGGCCCAGTGGGCCCCAGGACCCAGCCTGCAGTTATGTCCCCAGTTCCAGAATGTATAATTGGTATAGACATACTGTGCAACTGGCAGAATCCCCACATTGGCTCTCTAACTCGTGCAGTGAGGGCTATTATGTTGGGAAAGGCCAAGTGTAAGACACTAGAACTGCCCTTATGGAGCAAAATAGTAAATCAGAAGCAATGCTGGATTCCTGGAGAGATTGCAGAGATTATTGCCACTCTTAAGGATTTGAAGGATGCAGGGATGGTGATTCCCACCACATCCTCATTCAACTCCCCTATTTGGCCCGTGCAGAAAAAAATGGGTCTTGGAGGATGAAAATGGATTATTGTAAGCTCAACCAGGTGGCAACTCCAATTGCAGCTGCTGTTCCAGATGTAGTATCATGGCCTGAGCAAATCAGTACATCTCCTGGTACCTGGTATGCAGCTGTTGATCTGATGAATGTTTTTTTCTCAATAGCTATTAGTAAGGAACACCAGAAACACTTTGCTTTCAGCTGGCAAAGTCAGCAATATAGATTCACTGTCCTACCTCAGGGGCATATCAACTCTCCAGCCCCATGTCATAATCTTGTCTGCAGAGACCTTGATCATTTCTGCCTCTCAGAAGACATCACACTGGTCCATCACATTGATGATATCATGTTGATTGGACCTAGTGAGCAAGAAGTAGCAACTGTTCCAGATTCACTGGTAAGGCATTTTCATGGCAGAGGATGGGAGATAAATCCAACAAAAATGATGGGGCCTTCCACCTCAGTGAAATTTCTAGGTGTCCTGTGGTGTGGGGTATGTCGAGATATCCATTCTAAGGTGAAGAATAAGTTGTTGCATCTGGACCCTCCTATGACCAAAAAAGAGGCACAATGCCTAGTTGGTCTCTTTGGATTTTGGAGACAACATATTCCTCATTTGAGTGTTCTACTCCAGCCCATTTATCGAGTGACAAGAAAAGCTGCTAATTTTAAGTGGGGACCTGAACAACAGGAGGCTCCGTGACAGGTTCAGGGTGCTGTACAAGCTGCTCTGCCACTTGGGCCATATGATCCAGCAGATCCAATGGTGCTGGAAGTGTCAGTGGCAAATAGAGATGCTATCTGGAGCCTTTGGCAGGCCCCTATAGGAGAATCACAATGCAGACCCTTGGGATTTTGGAGCAAAGCCTTATCAACTGTTGCAAATAATTACTCTCCTTTTGAGAAACAGCTTTTGGCCTACTACTGGGCCTTAGTAGAGACTGAATGCTTAACCACGGGATACCTAGTTACCATGAGACCTGAGTTACCTATCATGAGCTGGGTGTTGTCTGACCCACTAAGCCATAAAGTTGGGCATGCAAAGCAGCACTCTATTGTAAAATGGAAATGGTATATACAAAATAGGGCCAGAGCAGGTCCCAAAGGCACAAGTAAGCTACATGAGGAAGTGGCCCAAATGCCCATTGTTTCCACTTCTGCCACATTACCTTCTCTTTCCCAGACCAGAGCTATGGCCTCTTGGGGAGTTCCTTACAGTGAATTGACTGAGGAAGAGAAAACTCGGGCCTGGTTTACAGATGGTTCAGCATGATATGCAGGTACCACCTGAAAATGGACAGCTGCAGCATTACAACCCTTTTCTGGAATGTCCTTGAAGGACAGTAGTGAGGGGAAATCCTTCCAGTGGGCAGAACTTCGAGCAGTGCACTTGGTTGTTCATTTTGCTTGGAAGAAAAACTGGCCAGAGGTGTGTTTGTATACTGACTCACAGGATGGTACTATTGGTTTAGCTGGATGGTCAGGGACTTGGAAAGACCATAATTGGAAAATTGGTGACAAAAAGGTCTGGGGAAGAAGTATGTGGATAGACATTTCTGAGTGGGCTAAAAACATGAAGATATTTGTGTTCCATGTGAATGCACAGCAGAGGGTGACTTCAGCAGAGGAAGATTTTAATAATCCGGTGGATAAGATGACCCATTCTGTGGATACCAGTCAATCTCTTTCCCCAGCAACTCCTGTCATTGCCCAATGGGCTCATGAACAAAGTGGTCATGGTGGTAGGAATGGAGGTTATGCATGGGCTCAACAGCATAGGCTTCCACTCACCAAGGCTTGCCTGGCTACAGCCACGGCTGAGTGTCCAACATGCCAGCAACAGAAGCCCACACTCAGCTCCCGATATGGCACCATTCCCTGAGGTAATCAGCCAGCTACATGGTGACAGATTGATTACATTGGACCACTCCCTTCATGGGGGAGGCAGCGATTTATTCTAACTGTAATAGACACATACTCTGGATATGGGTTTGCCTTCCCTGCACACAATTCTTCAGCCAAAACTACCATCCGTGGGCTTACAGAATGCCTTATCCATCGTCATGGAATTCCACATTGCATTGCTTCTGATCAAGGAACTCACTTCACAGCAAATGAAATGTGGGAATGGGCACATGCACACAGAAATCTCTGCTCTTGCCATGTTCCCCATCATCCGGAAGCAGCTGGATTGATATAATAGTGGAATGGCCTTTTGAAAACTCAATTACGGTACCAATTAGGTAGCAATACCTTGAAAGGCTGTGGTAATGTTCTCCAGGAAGCTGTATATGCTCTGAATCAGAGTCTTTCATATGGTGCTGTTTCTCCCATAGCCAGGATTCATGGGTCCAGTTACCAAGGGGTGGAAATGGGAGTGGTACCACCCACTATTACCCCTAGTGGCCCACTAGGAAAATTTTTGCTTCCTATCCCTGCAACCCTGAGTTCTACTGGTCTACAGGTTTTAGTTCCAAAATGAGGAGTACTTCCTTCAGGAGAAGCAACAATTATTCCACTGAACTGGAAGTTAAGAGGGCCACCTGGTGCAGTTTGGGGTATTTATGCCACTGGATCAACAAGCCAAGAAGGGGATTACATTGCTGTCTGGGGTGATTGACCCTGATTATCAGGGAGAATTAGGACTGAAACTACATAATGGGGGTAAAGAAGAGTTTTCTTAGAATATAGGAGATCACCTAGAGCATCTTTTAGTACTACCATGCCCTGTGGTATGTACCAAAACTGCAACAGTGCAATCCAGGCAGGACGACCAATGGCTTTGAAACTTCAGGAATGAAGGTTCAGGTCTCACCACCAGGCAAAGAACCATGGCCAGCTGAAGTGCTTGCTGAGGGTAAAGGAAACATGGAATGGGTAGTGGAAGAAGGTATTGATAAATATGAACTATGACCACATGGTGAGTTACAGAAATGAGGACTGTGATGCTGTTTGGTTCCTGTTATAGTATTTAAGTTGTAAGATATCAAGTTTAAGAATGAATGTTGCCCAAGGATTGCACCCTATTCTGGAGAGATTTAATGTGTTTCCAGTTATATGCAGGACAGTTGAGTATTGTTAGATAAAAGAAAAAAATGTGTGTTTTATTGCTTTATTTGGAAATTGGGTATGGTTTAAGGTGATATATATAGCTTCCAAGTTGACAAGGGTGGACTGTCATGGTCAGGGACATGTGTCAACTTGGCCAAATTGTGGTACCTGTTTGTCTGGCTGGGCAAGTGTCGGCCTGTCTGTTGCAATGAGGACATTTCATAGAATTGGATCATGATCACGTCAGCTGCATCCACAGCTGATTCCATTTGTAATCAGCCAAAGGGGAATGTCTTCTGCAATGAGTGATGCTTAATGTAATCATGGGAAGCCTTTTAAGGAGGATTCAGAAAAGATAGGCCCTATTCTTGCTTCAGCTGGTGATCCTCTCCTGTGGAGTTCATCCAGACCCTCCATTGGAGTCATCGGCTTCACAGCCTGCCCTATGGATTTTGGACTCTGCATTCCCGCAGTCACATGAAACACTTTTATAAATTTTATATTTGCAAGTGCTCCCTGTTGATTCTGTTTCTTTAGAGAACCCTAACTAATACAACCACCCACCTAAGATAAGGCTGCAGTCCTAGAGCCTCATGGAAATGCTTTGCAAGCTGAAGTGAAGGTTGCCCCAGGAAGAGAAAACCCATGAAAATGGTTCTCTGAGAAATTTTTTCTGTTTGAGAAGTAATTTGGGACCTCAGAGAAGCAGGAACAAAACCTTCAGTGTACCCCATGTGGAGATGAGACAACACATCAGCCAGGGGTGCAAGGGAGATGTGGTGGCTGCAGGTGGACTGGGAAACACAGAATCCAATGGGGCAGAATCAAAATCCCAAGAGGACAGAGAATGGGAGGTGGATGCTGTGAAAATTGCCCTAGTGGCTTGGAAGACAACTGTGAGAAGCCACAATTCAAGCTCTCATAGAACTTCTACAAAACAGTGCCTGAAGCTCCCACATTTTCTCCAGCCCCTTTCTCTGTGCAGAGATGAAGTGTGGAGCTGGACACTTGACTGAGCCATCCACCAGCCTCCCACATGCAAGCACCAGTCCTGGTCATCACTGGAGCTTGGATGTGCTGCTGAGAGCCATGGTGGCAGCTTACCATGGGACCAAAGGCCTGGTCCCAGGGGAGAGTTTGATTCATGACAAACAGAAAATTCAGTGTCTTCTATGGAAGCTCAGACTCAGCTGACCTCACCCTGCCTGCCCAAGTTACAGGTGGTTTCAGGTAGCAGTCTTCTTCCATTGTTTGCATGTCATGACCTTTCAAGAGTGCTTTTGAAAAGGCTCAGTCTCTTATTTAAATGTGTTTAATACTTAGTTTTTAAACAACTACTGGTTCCAGTGATAATAACTTAGAATTGTGCATCACTTTCAATTGTCAAGAGCATGTCATGATTACATAAAATTATTTAATCTTTGCAACATGCCCCAGTACAGGAGTCAACAACTACTATAGATTAAGAGATGAAGGTTCAGAAAGATTGCTCTTTTGTTCTTTCATTTTTTACATAATTCCTGAAAGGATTTAAGGTGGATTGTAAGGATCATAAAGCACAAACAGATTGGTGTAAATAAAAAAGAAAGAGGAAAAGAAAATTAACAGATTCAGTAAAATGCAACCAAAAGCTTGCAGGCTCTTTAAATAAATGTACCAGGATGACTACCAGAATCAACCATCACTCTGAAAACAAGTGAGCATCATGGGTGAGTGCATATGTGTGCATGTGCACATGTGGGTACAAACATTCCAACAAGTGTCCATGAAGCTAGCAAAAAAGTAAGGACTCCTTGGGCTGGAGACTGAATCAAAGAGGAGGCCCACAGAGAAACTAAGCAGGCTCTCATCTGGCCTGTGCCCTGATGACATTTGTCAAACCTGGCAAAGATGTTCTTGTGTTTTCTTGGCTTCACATATAGAAGGAGAAGATCAAACTCAGAGTACAGACAAAATGGGGGTCTGTAAGTGGTATTCCCCATCGTTTTGGGATGTCCAAGGGACAGTGCCCTGATTGTAATGGCAAACTACAAGAAACTCACTTCTTCTCCACCTGGGGGTTCAAGAACCATCAGCTGTCTCAAATCTTGGAGCTGAGAGGAAGAGAGAAAAACCACTCTTGAGTATTGGGAACAGCAGATTGCCTTAACTAATGAAGAAGCTAGGTCTTAAAGGATGATTATGATGACTGAATTATAACATAGATATTTCATTTTTACTATTAGAGTATTAGAATAGACAGAAATATGTGAAATCTCTGAACTGTAATCCAGCTCCCTTGATCTCTGGTAATAATTGCATAGCCTTTATCTTGTCCCCTAAGGATTGTAAAATCCTTGTGAATAAACTTTTCTTGTACCCATTTGATCAAGTTTTTTTTTTTTTACTTTAGAGTCTTTTGATCACTGATGACAGCCCCTAATATTTATTAATGAAGGGCCCTGGTTCATCCTTGAACTAACCCACCTGAAGTTCAATGCTATCTTGATATAGCTGGATCTAACTAGAATGGAACCACCTAACAAATATGCAGTAGCTTGTACTTTAAACTACACCTTAACATAATTATAACACTAAAACTCACATCTGCCATCATTTGAGGGACACAATTTTATTATACACATTCTATGACTAAACATGTAATCAATCTGTATATGCTCAATAGTTAGAACACCTCCAATTACAGCATTCGGGGCCACTGTACTCATTATGCTAAAGGGTGCCCATGTTTTTTTACTAAATTTTTTGTTGTATAATATATCATATATACAAAGTGAAGAAAAAAGCAGTAGCTTTCAAAGCACTCTTCAATAAATAGTTATAACAGTTCGCGAGTTTTTCATGGGCTACCATATGATTTTCTAAGATGTTTTCTTCTAACTGCTCCAGAATACAGGAGGCTAGAAGACAAATGTTTTTATCATCACAGTCTACTTTTTAATTTTTTTGTGAAAAATAACATATGTACAATAAGCAGATTTCAAAGCACAGCATCACAATTAAGTGTAGAACATATTTCAGAGTTTGGCATGGGTTACAATCCCACAATTTTGTGTTTTTACTTCTACCTATTCTAAGATACAGGAGACTGAAAGAGATATCAATTTAATGATTCAGCGATCATATTCATTTGTTAAATCCTATCTTCTCTGTATAACTCCATCACCTTTGATCTTTCTAGCCCTCCCTTTAGGGGTGTTTAGGCTATGGCCATTCTAACTTTTTCATGTTAGAAGGTTCTGTCACTAATATGGGGTAGGAGATGGACTATCTGAAGTTCTGGAAAGACTGGGCCCTCTAAGTTTCAGGAGTTATCTGATCCAGGGAATCGTCTGGAGGTTTTAGGTTTCTAGAAAGTTACTTTAGTTAATGGAACACTTGTAGAATCTTATATATTGCCCTAGGTGTTCTTTAGGACCGGCTGGAATGGTCCTGGTTGGGGTTTGACAAGTTATGATAGGTAGCAATACTTAACTGAAGCTTGTGTGAGAGTAACATCCAGAGTAGCATCTCAATTCTTAACTCTTTTTACCACAGATACTTTACTAGTTACACTTCTTTCCCTCCATTTGGTCAGGATGGAATTGTTGATCCCTTGGTGCCAGGGCTGAGCTCATCCCTGGGAGTCATCTTCAATGCCACCAGGAAGACTTTCAACTCTGGATGTAATGTTCCACATAGGTAGGAGGGCAATGATATCACTTGCAGAGTTAGGCTTAGAGAGAGTGAGGCCACATCTGAGCAACTAAAGAGGTCCTCCAGAAGTGACTCTTAAGCTTACCTATAGGTAGGCTAAGCTTCTCTGCTACCTACATAAGCTTCACAAGAATAAGCCTCAAGATCAAAGTCTTGGTCTATAGATTTGTGTGTCCCTAAGATTTGGCACAATATCCAGGGATTCCCTGATGGTAAAATTTAGTAGTTCCATATTTTTTCTCCCATCCCTCAAGGGACTTTGCCAATACATTTTTATTATCTGCTTAATGTACTCTAGGATGTATCCAGGCATTTCATTAAGCTATGCAGGATTAAATACCTCTTCCTTATTCAGGGATCCCTGTTTTTCAACTGTTCAAATGAGCTACAGATAGGTTGAGTTAGATTATGTGATGCACAAAATTTAGGTTCGATACCAAATAAAACTTTCTTCCTTTGGTCTCAAAGAGTATGTGTGATTCTAAAATATAGACAATGTGTTCTTTACCCCTGTGTTCTGAACTACTTTAACACCAACCTGATCATCTTTGTTCTTATTTCTAAATATCAGGTTATATATATATATAACCAAAATATATATCTCAAAATCCAAAAATAATAATTACCACACCAGACTAAATGTGTATGCTATAAAAGCTTACCTTCTAGGCCCCTGTTTTCTTATAAGCATTTTCTAAAGAAGACCACATCATAATCGTTCTTCCATTTCTGACTTATTTTTACTCACCAAATGTACCACGTGTTTATTTATGTCATTCCATGCCTCATGACATCATTCCTTTTTGTAGAAGCAAAACATTTGATCATATGTATACACCACCATTTGCCAATATAATTCTCAGTCAGTACATCCTTCAGCCACCTGCATTCACCACGCATCACGTATAGTGCCCAAAGTTCAGTCCATCAACACTCTCAATTTTAAATAACTTCATTGTTCCCCAGAGAAAGTCAATCAATATACACACCATCATCAAATAGGAAATCTATACCTCCTCTTAACTCTTGTCCCTCCCCCACCATTTACCTCTGTTGTTGCTGTGGTAGTGCTGATGTTTTCCTTTAAAACATAACCCACAGCATGCAATAGTAGTTTCCCCCGTACCCTGGAAATAAGCACTCTTTTTGCATGAACCATACCTTTGAGGTAGTTCTTGCAAGAATGATTTATATTTCTAGTGTTAATCAGTGGGACACATAGGTCCATACAACCCCTTTCAATCTTGTTCACCTTCAATATGGTAATAATACTTTTAGACCCATTAGAGAGCTGCCTTCACTTCTACCTACTCTCTTACATTGGAGTTCAACCTCATTAGCTAACCATTCACCCATCTCTAACTTCTGTGTAATTCTAAATCTCCTATATTCTGCATCATAAGCCTCTGATTTTACCTTTACCATGGTCATAAAAGTGGAATCATAAATTATCTATTCTTTTATGTCTGACATTTCACTCAGCATTATGTCCTCAAGGCTCATCCATCATGTCATGTGCTTCAGGATAATATTTCATCTTACTGCTGCATGATATTCCATCATATATATATACCACATTTTGTTAATCCACTCGTCAGTTGATGGGCATTTGTTCTGCTTTCATCTGTAGGAGCAAGGGTAAAAACAAGACCTGCAGAATTTGTTGGGAGCAGCTGAGGTCAGGGTGGTGGTGGCAGTAAACTGTGGAGATTATTATCTGCTTTATGTAGAACAGTGTGGGAAGAAGAGAATGTTTGTTTACCCCAAATGGTTAAGTTAAGTATGAAGGAAGGGAGCACTGAAAGATAAGCACTCTGTTCCCTCAGGAAAGGCATGCATGTCTTTTGTCACCCTGCAGTAGATAGGGAGGATCTGGTTTAGAATAAAGTTGCCTATTGTCTGTTATGGCTGATCTTCAGACCTCCTGGTCCTGACTGTTTCTTTCTCATCATTCCTTAATATCCTTCACACTCTGGTCCCGTGGAAGCAACATTCATCTTTAGGTGATTGTGAATAGTGCTGCTATGAACATCAGTGCACAAATGTCTGTTTGTGTCATTGCTTTCAGCTCTTCTGGGTATATATCAAGTACTGCTATTGCTGGGTCATAGGGAAACTTGATATTTAGTTTCCTAAAGAACCACCAAACTGTCTTCCATAGTGAATGCATGATCATACATTCTCACCAGCAGTGCATGTGTTCCAATTTCTCCACATTCTCTCCAACCCTTATAGTTTCCTGTTTGCTTAATAGCAGCCATTCTTACAGTTGTGAGGTGGTATCTCATTGTAGTCTTGATCTGCATTTCCCTTATACATGCCCATCTATTGATACTAAAATTTTTTTTAAGAATTACTACAGATTGAGGAGGACAGATTTTTGGGTGCATAGACCATCTGACTTCCTGCCTCATGCCCAGCAATAAACTCTTTCTCTCTTTTGAAACCTTGTTGTCCCAGACATTGGTCATTTGAGGCATTGGGCAGAGAATCCACCACCTTTGATTGATATCACAACTGGGATAGGAGGGTGTATTAGTTAAAGTTCTGTAGAGAAATAGAATCAACAGGGAACCCTAGCAAATATAAAATTTATGAAAGTGTCTCACGTGACCGCAGGAATGCAGAGTCCAAAATCTGCAAAACAGGCTGTGAAGCCGACGACTCTGATGGAGGGTCTGGATGAACTCCACAGGAGAGGCTTATCAGCTGAAGCAGGAATGGAACCTGTCTCTTCTGAATCCTCCTTAAAAGGCTTCCCATAATTAGATTAAGCATCACTCATTGTAGAAGACACTCCCCTTTGGCTGATTACAAATGAAATCAGCTGTGGATGCAGCTGATGTGATCATGATCTAATTTTATGAAATGTTCTCATTGCAACAGACAGGCCAGCACTTGTCCATCCAGACAAACAGGCACCACGACTTGGCCAAGTTGATACATGCCTCTAACCATGACAGTACACCCCTTGTCAACTTGGCAGCTATATATATCACCTTAAACCATACCTAATTTCCAAATGAAAACAATAAAACACATGTTTTTTCTTTTACCTGACAATACTCAACTGTCCTGCAAATAATGGAAACATTAAATCTCTCCAGAATAGGGTGCAAATCCTTGGGCAACATTCATTCTTAAACTTGATATCTTACAACTGAAATAGTATAACATGAGCAAAACAGCATTACAGTTCTTGTTTCTGTAACTGATCATGTGGTCAAAGTTCATATTTATCACTACCTTCTTCCACTACCCATTCCATGTTCCCTTTGCCCTCAGCAAGTACTTCAGCTGGCCATGGTTCTTTGCCTGGGGGGGAGACCCCTACCTTCATTCCTGAAGGTTCAGACCCATTGGTAGTCCTGCCTGGATTGTGTTGTTGCAGTTTTCCATTGATTTTAATCACAGGGCATGGTAGTACTAAAAGACACCCTAGGAGATCTCCTATATTCCAAAAAAACTCTTCTTCACCTCCATTATGTAGTTGAGTTCTACTACCTCCTGATAGTCAGGGTCAATCACCCCAGACAATAATGTAATCCCCTTCTTGGCTTGTTGATCCAGTGGCATAAGTAACCCAAAGTGACCAGGTGGTAGTATTAACTTTCAGTTCAGTGGAATCATTGTTGTTTCTCCTGGAGGAAGTACTCCCCATTTTGAAATTAAAACCTGTAGACCAGCAGAGCTCAGGTTGCAGGGGCAGGAAGCAAAAATTTTCCTAGTGGGTCACTAGGGGTAATAGTGAGTGGTACCACTCCCACTTCCACTCCTTGGTTCCTGGATCCATGGATCCTGGCTATGGGAAAAACAGCACCATATGGAAGACTCTGATTCAGAGCATATACAGCTTCCTGGAGGACATTCCACAGCGTTTCAAGATATTGCCACCTAGTTGGCACCATAATTGAGTTTTCAAAAGGCCATTCCACCATTCTCTTAATCTAGCTGCTTCTGGATGATGGGGAACATAGTAAGACCAGAGAATTCCATGAGAATGTCCCTATTGCCACACTTCATTTGCTGTGAAGTGTGTTCCTTGATCCGGAGCAATGCTATGTGGAATACTATGATGATGGATAAGGCATTCTGTAAGACCACGGATGATAGTTTTGGCAGAAGCATTGTAAGCAGGGAAAGCAAAACCATATCCAGAATATGTGTCTATTCCAGTTAGAACAAACAGTTGCCCCTTCCATGAAGGGAGAGGTCCAGTGTAATCAACCTGTCACCATGTAGCTGACTGGTCACCTCGGGGAATGGTGCCATATCAGGGACTGAGTGTGGGTCTCTGCTGCTGGCAGATTGGACACACAGCAGGGGCTGTAGCCAGGTCAGCCTTGGTGAGTGGAAGTCCATGTTGCTGAGCCCATGCATAACCTCCATCCCTGCCACCATGACCACTTTGTTCATGAGCCCATTGGGCAATGACAGGAGTTGCCGGGGAAAGAGGCTGACTGGTATCCACAGAATGGGTCATCTTATCCACTTGATTATTAAAATCTTCCTCTGCTGAAGTCACCCTCTGCTGTGCATTCACATGGAACACAAATATCTTCATGTTTTTAGCCCACTCAGAAATGTCTATCCACATACTTCTTCCCCAGATCTCTTTGTCACCAATTTTCCAATTATGGTCTTCCCAAGTCCCTGACCATGCAGCCAAACCATTAGCAACAGCCTGTGAATCAGTATACAAACACACCTCTGGTCAGTTTTCCTTCTAAGTGAAATGAACAGCCAGGTGCTCTGCTCAAATTTCTGCCCACTGAGAGGATTTTCCCTCACCACTCTCCTTCAAGGACACCCCAGAAAGGGGTTGTAATGCTGCAGCTGTCCACTTTTGGGTGGTACCTGCATATTGTGCTGAACCATCTGTAAACCAGGCCTGAGTTTTCCTCAGTCAATTCACTGTAAGGAACTCCCCAAGAGGCCATAGCTCTGCTCTGGGAATGAGAAAGTAATGTGCTGGGCGTGGAGACCATGGGCATTTGTGCCACTTCTTCATGTAACTTACTTGTGCCTTAAGGACCTACTCTGGCTCTGTCTCATATATACAATTTCCATTTTATGATAGAGTGCTGCTGCGCATGCCAAACTCTATGGCTTGGTGGGTCAGACAACACCCAGCTCATGATAGGCAACTCAGTTCTCATGGTAATTTGCTGGCTCATGGTTAAGCGTTCAGTCTCTACTAAGGCCCAGTAGCAGGCCAAAAGCTATTTCTCAAAAGGAGAGTAGTTATCTGCAACAGATGGTTAGGCTTTGCTCCAAAATCCCAAGGGTCTGCATTGCGATTCTCCTATAGGGGCCTGCCAAAGGCTCCAGACAGCATCTCTATTTGCCACTGACACTTCCAACACCACTGGATTTGCTGGATCATATGGCCTAAGTGGCAGAGTAGCTTGAACAGCAGCCTGGACCTGTCACAGAGCCTCCTCTTGATCAGGACCCCACTCATAATTACCAGCTTTTCTGGTCACTCAATAAATGGAGCGTACCCAAGTTAGGAATTTGTTGTTGCCAATATCCAAAAAGACCAACTAGATGTTGTGCCTCCTTTTTGGTCATAGGAGGAACCAGATGCAGCAACTTATCCTTCACCTTAGAAGGGATATCTCAACATGTCCTACACTACTGGACACCTAGAAATTTCACTGAGGTGGAAGGCCCCTGTATTTTTGGTGGATTTGTCTCCCATCTTCTGACATACAAATGCCTTACCAGTAAATCTACAGTAGTTTCTACTTCTTGCTCAGTAGGTCCAATCAACATAATATTATCAATATAATGGACTAGTTTGATGTCTTGTGGGAGGCAGAAATGATCAAGGTCTCTGCTGACAAGATTATGACATAGGGCTGGAGAGTTGATATACCCCTGAGGAAGGACAGTGAAAGTATATTGTTGACCTTGCCAGCTGAAAGCAAACTGTTTCTTCTGGTCCTTATGAATAGCTATTGAGAAAAAAGCATTTGCCAGATCAATAGCTGCATACCAGGTAACAGGAGATGTATTGATTTGCTCAAGCAATGATTCCACATCTGGAACAGCAGCTGCAATTGGAGTTACCACCTGGTTGAGCTTACAATAATCCACTGTGATCCTCCAAGACCCATCTGTTTTCTGCACAGGCCAAAAAGGAAAGTTGAATGGGCATATGGTGGGAATCATCATCCCTGCATCCTTCAAGTCCTTAGGAGTGTCAGTAATCTCTGCAATCTCTCCAGGAATCAGGCATTGCTTCTGATTTACTATTTTGCTTGGCAGGGGCAATTTTAGTGGCTTCCATTTGGCCTTCCCCACCATAATAGCCCTCACTGCATGAGTCAGAGAG
This sequence comes from Tamandua tetradactyla, assembly GCF_023851605.1. Taxonomy (NCBI): domain Eukaryota; kingdom Metazoa; phylum Chordata; class Mammalia; order Pilosa; family Myrmecophagidae; genus Tamandua; species Tamandua tetradactyla. The sequence continues at coordinate 93,137,290 of NC_135330.1, read as the reverse complement.
CCAATGTGGGGATTCTGCCAGTTGCTCAGTATGTCTATACCAATTATGCATTCTGGAACTGGGAAATTAACTACAGGATGGGTCTGGGGGCCCACTGGACCCACTGTGAGATGAACCTGAGCTAAAACTCCATCGATCACCTGGCCTCCATAAACTCCCACTCTGACTGGTGGTCCAGAGTGATGCGTTGGGTCCCCTGGAGTTGATGTCACTTCTGAACCAGTGTCTAATAATCCCCCAAATATCTGATCATTTCCTTTTCCCCAATACACAGTTACCCTGGTTAAAGGCCATTGGCCTCCTTGGGGAAGGCTTGGAGGAAGATTAACAGTATAATTCTGTGGCAGTGTAACAGGATTCTCCCCCAAAGGGACCTGGCTTCCCCTTCATTCAAGGGGCTCTGGGTCTGTAAACTTGTTTCAAGTCTGGAAATCGATTAAGGGGCTGTGATTGTGTTTTTGTAATTCAGGTTAGACTTCTGTTCACTTGATCTAGAACTCTTCTGTTTTTACAGCTCAAACAAGAATTTAGTGGACTGCCCTATTGTATTTCTAGGTACCCCATGATTTACTAGCCAATGCCACAAATCTATGCATGCCATATAATTTTGATGCCTGCTTTGAGTTTGCTGTCTATTATAATAGCCACATCTACCCTGTCTTTGGTGATTAAGTGCTGCCATGTGGCTTCTGCCAACTTGGGATCCTGTCGTCCCCATTGTGTTTCAGGATTACAGCTCAGTGACAGCAGTTCCTACAGTAATATCTGACCTACAGAGAAGTGCAACCACAGAGCTCTTTAGCGATTATGGTGTTAGTTTCACAAATTTATTTCTCACTGTTCTGGTAAAAGGTGTAACCTCTGGACATTCCTGGAATGTACGAGCAGGCTTGGCATGGAAAATCCACTCTAACATTCTAATCTCTCTAAACCTCTGGATCCCCTCATTTACATTATACCAGGGCAGTTCTGGCATTTCAACCTTAGGTAATGTTTGCCACCTTTTGATCCATGTTTCAACCAAACACCCAAACAAACTGTTAATACCTTTTCTAACCAAGTGAGCTATAACATTGAATGCAGAATCTCTGCTTAGTGGGCCCATATCAACAAATTCAGCCTGATCCAGCCTTATATTCTTCCCACCATTATCCCACACCCTTAAGATCCATTACCACACATATTTCCCTGATTTCTGTCTATATAAATTGGAAAACTCATACAGTTATTTTGGAGTATAACCTACCTCCTCATGTGTGATACTTTGTACCTCACCTTTAGGGGCCTGTTAGGACTTTAGTCTAGTTATAGGTCTGGAATAAATGAGGGGTGGTGGGGGTGGTTCATGAAAAGAATTAGAAATATCTTCTAAGTCATTTGCTTCAGAGCCTTCATTTGCAGTTTTTCTGGTGAGACATGATTAATCTCTCTAGGGCTAATCCCTTCAGAAGGAGGTTGCGTGGCCAACTCCTCAAGGCAGGCTGGAGGTGAGGCAGTTATTTCCTCAGGGCAAACTATTACAGAGTTATCTAGAGAAGACTCAGCATGATCTAGGGTTTCAACCTTACCCCCAACATCATTATCAATCCATATGTCACCATCCCATTTTTCAGGCTCCCACCCCTTTCCAATCAATGCCCTCACTTTAACAGCAGACACCATGCAAGATTGAGATTTCAGTTTATGTTGTAAAGTTACTGCTCTAACAATAAGATTCTGAGTCTGACTTGCAGAGATCTCAAGTCTATGGCTACAGGAAATAAAATTTTCCTTCTGGATACTCATAGAAATGTCTACATCTTTCAGACAGTGCTTAAGCTTTGTGTTTGAAGCCTTAAGCCCATCCCTTTCACCCCTTAATGTAGCCAGTATATCTAACAACAACCAACCAACATCTGTATACTTCTTATTTCTACAAAACTCTATAAAGGTGCCAAAAATTATCCCCCAGAGTCTGTGTTTGTACAAGCGAAGCATTAGGAGAATCGAATGATATTTTGACTATCTCTTTTGTCAGCTCACTCCATGGATTGGGAGTATCATTCTGATTATGGGACTCAGAGTCCTTAGTGTCTCTGAGTCCAGTCAGAGTAGAAAACCACTCATAAAAACCCATTTTTAAGATTCTGTTTCTTAAGAACCACTCCTGGTACCAAGATGTATTAGTTAGGGTTCTCTAGAGAAACAGAATTAACAGGGAACACCAGCAAATATAAAATTTATAAAAGTGTCTCGTGACTACAGGAATGCAGAATCCAAAATCTTCAGAGCAGGCTGTGAAGCCGATGACTCTGATGTAGGGTCTGGATGAACTCCACAGGAGAGTCTGACCAGCTGAAGCAGGAATGGAAACTGCCTCTTCTGAATCCTCCTTAAAAGGCTTCCCATGATTACATTAAGCATCACTCATTATAGAAGACACTCCCCTTTGGTTGATTACAAATGGAATCATCTGTGGATGCAGCTGACGTGCTCATGATCTAATTCTATGAAATGTCCTCATTGCAACAGACAGGCCAGCACTTGCCCACCCAGACAAACAGGTCCCACAACTTGGTCAAGTTGACACATGTCCCTGACCATGACAGAGTGTGATCCCAAGTCCTCGAGCTGAGAATATAATATAGAATAAATCTGGACTGGTCATGCCAGGGACCATTTTACACTGAAGAATTGCTCTTCATCCTTTTTTTCCAAGATTTTACACAAATAGAAGAAAACCAAAAGCTCCACATTAAAAAAACAAGTACATAGAGACAAAGCACTGTGGGTAAGGAGCAGACTCTGTTGCATACTCAGTCACATGGGTGCTGCTGAGCTGGGCTCAAAGGCACTTGGCTGTGCCACAAGAAGGAGTTCAAGAGCACAGCACAGAGGGAGCAAGATGCCATTAAAGAGTGAAAAGTCACACAAATTTGGGAGACTATTTCTCATACATAACTGATAAAGTCTTGGTATCCAGAATACATAAATGTTTATGGTTCAAGGGGAAGAAAAATAGAGAAATGACTGAATGGCATATCACAAAAGAGGATCCCAAATGGCCAGGAAATTCATGAAAATTGCTTAAACATTTATGCCATTGTATAGGGAAAACAAAAATTTAAATCTTTGAGAATAAAGCCATGGCCAGGAGGGGAGTAATGGAGATGACCCCCATGCTGGGAGCATTTGGCATGACCCACCCTCCCTGGGAGCAGGAGTTGCAGTCCTGGGGGGAGGGTGGTATCAGAGAATTGCCTACCTGGGTGCCATGTGGGTAATATGCATCACAGCACTGCACATTGGCACCTCAGGCCTGGTCAATGGAAATGCCCATTGCAGAGACTGGACAGTAAGCAGGGGACAGTGTACAAGGAGCTACTACACTGCACTGAAGAGAAGGAAGCACAGGTGGGTACTTGCACTTGTGGCGTCACAGACCTTCCCCCCGCCTCTCATCCTGATGTTTCCTTTCCTCTGCAGGAGGTGATCCACCAGTTCCAGTTGAGGGCTCCACATGGATGGGGCCCTTCAACTCAGACACCCTGGAGAGGTCCCTGCTCCCAAGAACACCAAACCCCAGTAGCCAAAGGCCATCAGCTCCTGAGCTCTGGGAAACCATCCAGGGGGCCACAAATCCCAGAGCTTGGGATCAAATGCTGGTGCCAACAAGCCTGAGGAGCTGAGCTTCCAGTTGGGGTGTGACCTCCAGCAGGACCCATTGCCTCAGTTCAAAGAGGCTGAGCCTGTTCATGGCAACTCAGCTGTCAGTGGGGACTCAGCTGCCAATGGGGACATGCCATCCAGCCAGGCAGCCACAGATCTGCCTGCTGCCCAGGTTGAGGTCAGTATTGATCTGTTATCTGTCCTGAGCCTTCACACATCTGTGGTCCTCCCATGGATGATGAACTGGAGTCTGTGGTCATCCCCATGGGAGATGACATTGGGATTGGAGAAGGGGATCTATCTGTTTTCCAAGTGCAAAGGCAGCCTCAAGGAGCTCTGAGAGCTCAGTGCCAAGTCCCACCCACGTCCTGGAGGCCCAGGAGAGGAGACCCCAGAGAGAAGGGACCCTGAACAGGCTCTTGGCTCCTAAGCCAGTAGTTGAGAAAAGAAGAACCCATAGCTGCAGTTTTCCTGTCTGGCTAACTGGGAAGATTTTAAGATTTTGTTAAGCTCTGTACTGTATTCAGCTTAGTGCCATGTTCCCTTGCCTACCCTCTTAGGACCTTCCACTGCCCACTGCTCTCACCTGCATGCTTGGGGACCCATACCCCAGCTCCCACTGTGTAGGAATGGGGTAGGGCCATTTCCTGTGCATGTGTCTGGGCTGAAATGAGACCAAGCGGGTCATGAGCTAGCAGAGCACATTCCTGGTTGGTATGAACTTGTCCATCACCAGCCTTTCCAGAGGTACCTCCAAGGCTGGGGTGCTTCCTCATGGGAGTGTCACCTCCTTCAGTCCCCCAGGTGCCCTCCCTTTCCAGGTGCTAGGGCCTCAGAGTGGTCCTGCTGCACCTCTGGGGTGGATGTCTGCCTGTCTCCATGTCCATGTCTATACGTCTATGTTTGAGTCCACACGTAGGCCAGATCTGCAGGAATCCTGAGGCAGAATTTTCTTCCCCAGGATGCCTCACTTTGCTCCTCAGGCCTTCACCAGATGGGATGAGGTGACCACATTGTCAAGGGCATACTTAAACTCAGCTGATTGACATGGTTAACTATGCCAGCAAAATACCTCCAACCACTGGCAAGGCCAGTGTCTGATCAAACAACTGGACACCATGGCCCAGCCCAGTGGATGCATGGAATTCACCATCCCAAACACCTTCCTCTAACTGGAAATTCTCCAGAGGGTTTCTGCAAAGTACCCCACACATTGCAGCCTCTCCAAGGGGGTCAGTCCTCCTAGGGGGGTTTCCACATCCCTGCCTCTCAGCTTCTGCTGCTCTGCCACATTCCACGTCCCACTGCACCTTTCCAAGATGAATTTGTTCAAAGACAACCAGTGTTTGTCTCCATCATGGAGGAGGGGCAGTGCCTGATGCAAATACAGTGACCACTTCACCTCCATGTGGAGGAGGGGCAGTGCCTGATGCAAATACAGTGACCACTTCACCTCCATGTGTGGCCCAACTCACAACCCACCTCTGGACAGGAGTGAGCCCATTGCATTTATGTGAACAGTGTGGAGTCTATGTGTTCTGAAAATTGTCTTGACAGCCTACTTTTTCACTAATAGGAGTCCAAATGAGGAAGGTGCCAATTATCCTATTTGTATGGTGAATAACTACCAGGCCACAGCAGAGTTTAGTGGTATGTAACCTCAAAGAAAAACTGAGTCACAGAGAAGCTGGTTTGGAGATCCAACACCCCTGCCTGTTCTCTCTCCCAGACTTGTAAATCTGACTTCCCAGTGTCTGGAGTGGGAGATGTTTCAGTGACAAGAGTTTGAAAGAATAAATCTTTGGTGGAGATTGCCTGGAGGTGGAAAGCAAAGGGACTTGGAGGGGCAGGGGGTGGACAGACACAGGACTCCATGACATGGGATGGGGGCTGAGATGCCCCAAGGGCTTGGTGGACCACATGGGCAGAGGGTCATTTCCCACCCGGCACCTGTAACCCTTCTCCCTGGTGAGTCCCCAACTTCCTGCTCCCTCTGAGGGGTCTCTGACCTCAGACATGCTGGGAGTCAGTCCTGTAGCTCTGCCTGGGGTGAGATTCCACCCTTGGGAGAACAGAGCCCAGGAGTGTCTGCCCTGGCTGTTCAGGGGTCAGCTCCACTGAACACCAGAGGAGAAGAGGCTTGGGGTGGGGCTGTTTCTCAGCTGCCTGGGGCAGGTTTCCTAGGGAGGAGGCCTGGAGAATGGATGCCCTGCACCCCCACACCCAGCGTATCTGACAGGTACTCTAGTATTTCCGGCCAGCCCCAGGGCCTCCCAGCCCCCATAGCCTCTGGACATTCCCCCCTCCCCCCTCCAACCTCCCATCCCCCTGCCGACCACAAAGAGCTCACAGCGGGGTGGGAGCAACAGCAACCTGAGAAAGAAAAAAAAAGGGGAAATCGGAAAAGATAAGGATCAAGGTTTTGCACACAGGCAACAAGGGAGACTCATGGAGTTGGTGCGGAGTAGGATGTCTGGAGCCAGGGTGGGGCCAAAGAGGGGTCCTGTCGGGTGAGGGGTAGGGGCAGGGGTTTCGACCGTCCACAGCGGGGCGACGAGACAACTCTCCGGGCCCGGGGGAAGGGGCGGTGGGGTGAGGCTGTGCTCCCTCGGACCCCCTACCCCGCACTCGCCATACCCTCCCGCTGCGCTATGAGCCTTCTGGGTCTGCGGCTCTCGCGAAGGCCCAGAGCCCACCGCCCCAAACCCCTGGAGTTGCTCATCCCGCTCGTTCCGTGGCTGCTTGATGGTCCAAAACCTCAGGCAGTGAGACCCAGGCGCGGCCAGGAGTCGTCCCGCACCGATCCCATGTCCTCGGCGCTGAGCCCTGAGCCCTCTCTGCCTAGCCTCCCGCCCCTGCTCTGTGATCACCTCCAGGGTTAAGTCTTGACCCCAGCTCCAACCTTGCTGCATACGCGCGCTCCAGCGGTCTTGGTGGCGCACCTTCACCAGCACCCTGCGCGGCGCCAGTGGCACCCAGGTGGACCAAGTACTGCCTCCGGCCCCGCTGGAACAGCCGCCTGCGCCTCCCCCTACCGGGATCCCGCACGGACAGGGCCGCGGTCCTTCAGGAACACAGCCACATAAGGTACAGACAGCTTACGCTCCACTGGGAGCCCGAAGGGCGGGCAGAGGTGGGGCTTGGGGCGAGGAGGGGCGGCATCTGGGGGGCGGGGCCGTCGCTAATTAGCGTGGAGGCAGGGCGGGCGCGGCCAACGTCCCGGATGTTGCCAGGCCCGAGCACACTGCTGGGCACCAGGTCCGCAGCGTGGCCAAGTCATGGAGACAGCACTGCTGTTGTCACCCCGTCTAGCAGGTGAGCGGCTCGTGGGTCGCCGCGGCCAGGGCGCGCTGTGGGGAGGGGTTTGGGCTCACGGGAGCAGCGCGGACGGCCCCGCGGGACACAAAGATGCAGGGCCCGCCAGGCTTACTGCCAACCGCCACCGGTGCCCGTTTCTGGTCCCCTCCTGAGGCCACCCTCGCACCCCCGCACACCCCCACGCATCCCCATGCATTCCTGCACCCCAGTGCCGTGAGGCGGCTCTGGGCGCCAGAGCCGGGGTTCCCCGGGGGCGTGAGCCTTCACCCACTCAGCGAGTCCGCATAGGATAGGCTGGGGGTGGGGCGCAGCAGGCGAGATCAACTGGCCTTGAGAACAGAGGGCTTATCACTGGGCTCTAGGTGACGAAGCTAAAGGACGCTCCTGTCGGCTCCTTCCCCCGGAGGCGGCCACCCAAGCCCACGCGCGTGGATCCTTCTCCAAGTATAGCCACAAAAATACGGTTACCCACGCCCAGGCCGCTGCCCAAGCTGCCTATAGTCCCTCATCTTCTGGCGACACAGTGGGAAATTAGGGCTTGAGGGGTTGAAACACAGCCCCTTAATATAGCCCATCTTTAGTGCATCCGTGCCTGCAGAAAGGACTTTTTTTGCTTGCAAGGCCCCACAGTGAACGCGACCCCTCTCTGCTGCTGCCCTTTTGCGGTCAAATCCTAGGGAAGCCATGAAGACCCCTGTGCATTAGGTCCTGTTTTCAGGACAGGTGAGACTGTGAGACCTGCAGTACACAAATGGAGAAGCTTCCCTGGAGAGATGTTATATTGTGTGGTCATGTGTTTGCAGTCAAGATCTGGAGACTTCCCAGGTTTCATCACCTTTCTCTGGGGTGGGGGTGGGGGGCAGCACACTGCTTTTGACCCAGAAGTTTCTTCTGGGGTTTCAGCTGTTTATATGAACCTTGAAAATGTGAGAAGAAAACCCGTTGGAGCTGCCTCTGTAGAGCCTGCTATTCAACAGGTCTTTCCTGACCTCTTCAGGTTTATTGGACACTCCTTTGGGCCAGAGCTGTGTGGGCTAGGGCTGGGGGTGAGGCGCTGGGGACCCGGTGGAGTGAAAGAGGTCAGGGCTTCCATAGAACCTGCAGGTCCTGGCCCCTGGGTAGTCGCTCACTGCTGGGGAACTTTGAAGAGTGGGGCATGGGGTGGACAGGGAGACCCGGGACAGGCAGGAAGGAGGGTGGGGCCAGTCAGAGAGAATATCCCCTTGCCTTAAACTGGAACCATGTACTGGCAGTGGCTGTGATCACAGAACCCTTGTCCCTACCTCCCAACCCCACCCCTATTCCCTCTTCTCATCACTCGGTACACAGAAGGACTCTACATGGGGGGGTCATGGGGAATCGTCTGAAGAGGCTACTTCCATAGGGGCCCAAAACTCCAAAGAACACTCCTTTCTGGTTTTATAGGATTGTGAGTGATCAGGGCAGGGGAGGAGCTTATTGACTCCTTCTCTTGGCAGACCCTTCTCAGCCATTTGAAGGTGCAGTGACTGTTTTAACCATTATAAAGGGTCTTTTTAAAAAGCTTTTTTATTGTACAGTTTATATACAAAGCAAAGAAATAAAAAGGCCGTAGTTTTCAAAGCACTCTTCAACAAGTAGTTACAGGACAGATCCCAGCTGTGTGGGCTGGGGCTGGGTGTGGGGTGCTAGGGACTAGGTGGAGAATTAAAGGCTTCCTCTGGGAAGGGCCGAGCTGCCTGGTCTAGGTGCTTATTTTTGGCTGCTGATGTTACTGGTGAGACATGGGAGGCCACTTCCAGAGTGGTTCAGGTCGCTGGCCCTGGAGCCAGAAGGTGGGGCATGCTGTGAGCTATGAAGACACTGAGGACCAGGAGCCCCCATGGTGTGATTCCTGCAGCCCCGGGCTGTGCTGCACTTTGCATGGCTACTTCTACATGGGGGTGCCCAGCTAGTGCTGGGTCCATGGGGGCCCCAAGCCCAACAAGTGGTTCCTCCAATCCCTGGAATCTCTAGCCACTGCCCCCTGACACCACACACCCCACATGCTTTACTGCAACACCCCTAATTCCCAGCACCACTGATACCTACATCCCTGAACCCCCACATCCCTGACCCCAGCCCCTCTGATTCTCAGCACATCTGACCACTTACATCCCCAAACCCAACACCCCTGATTCCCAGCACCCCTGACACCCACACCCCTGAACTCCCTATGTCCTTGACCCCAGCACACCTGAACTCCAGCATCACTGACACAAAGTATACCTGAAGCTCCGCACCCCTGACATCCAACATCCTGACCCCCAGAACCCCTGACCCAGACACACCCAAACCCTAGCATCCCCACCTGCCAGACCCCACATCCCTGCCCAGCAGCACCTGCTCAGAGAAGGACCCTCCTTCCCCAACCCCCACTGTCACTCCTAGGAAGTGACTCTGATTACCGACTAGGATCCCTGAGGGAAAGGTGGTCATAGAAGTCTCAGAATCACATGTATGTGTGTGTGGCATTCCCCACTGAAAGTGAGACTGTGTTACTAGGGAAAACCTCTCCAATCTCATTTTCTGATGCTGAAATGAGGCTGCTCTTGTATTCCACTTTCCCCTTTAACTGTTGCTGGGCAACAACAGGGTAGTTTTCATTTGAAATTAAATGTGTAAATGTCCAAATTAGGCCTTATTTGGGGAAGAGATAGAAACACTTCTGACTTCTACACTACAGGTGTCTTCTGTAATCCCCCCATTTACTCTGAAAGGCCCATTTTCTCCTCTTGGTGGGTGGGAGAGGTGAGTCCACCCTTGCAGGAGCCCATTTACTTGGACTTGCTTTGTGTTTATGAGACTTCTGCATGGCAGGATCGGTCCTGACCTTTTCCAAGCCTAAAGTTCAAACCACCTAGACCCCTGGTTTGCTCATCTATACTTTCTGACATCTTAGAATATCCAAGGATGTGTCTCCTCCCGTTCTTCCTCCTCCTGCTCCTCCTTCCCCTTCTCCTGCCCCCTCCTGCTCCTCCTTCTCCCTTCCTCCTCCCACTCCTGTTCTTCCTCCTCCTCCTCCTCTTGCTCCTCCTCCTCTTGCTCCTCCCCATGGAGAGGCCTCCTTCTGCGTCCCCATGGCATCTCTATGCAGCCTCTTGCCTGTGGGTTGAGGGCCCTCTTATTGAGATGACCCATTTTCTACTGTTATATGTTATTCTGATCTCTTCCTTGTTCTTCATTAATCTCTGAAGGTTCTTTAACAGTTTTATTAATCTTTTTGAAGCACCAGCTTTTGGTTTTCTTGATTCTCTCCATCATGGATTTGTTTTCTAATTTATTGGGTTTTCCTGTCATCATCATTATTTCTTCCTGTTTTCTTTAACCCTAACTTTCTGTTCCTTTCTATCTTTTAGTTGCCTACTTAGCTTACTGATTTTATAAATATACATACACACTTTTTTGTCAATATTTCTTATTTTCGTTGTGGAATATTCTGTGATCCCTGCATTTTTTAGGAGTTTGTCTCTTAATTTCCAAACATATGTGCATTATCTTGTTTCTTTTTGGGTTTTATTTCTAATTTAATTTTACTATGCTAGGTGAATATATTCTGTATAATTTCAGTTCTTTCAATTTTGTTGATACTTGCTTTAAAGCCCAGCATGACTGAATATTTTGTGGGTGCATGTAAGGATTGTAAATGCTAGAATTACTGGTTACTGTGTCCTAGTTATTCTCCTTAACATTTTCAATTCATGGTGTTCAAATCTTCTGTATACCTACTGATTTTTATAGCTTTATTAGAGAAGTTGGGAGTCTACAGAACGATCATGTATAAAATACAGGATTCCTATATCCTTCCCCACCACCAACTTGCATTGGTGTGGAACATTTGTTACAACTGATGATGCATCTTTATATTTGTGCTATTAATTAAAGTCCTATTTGTATAATATAGTTCGATGGATATTTATAAAATTTTTACTCTGTTGCCACATATGCAATCTAACATTTGCCCTTTCAATCATCTTCAGATATATATTTCAGTGTTGCAAATTGCATTCACAGTGTTGTGCTACCATCACACAATATTTCCATTGTTCCAAAGTGGAGCCCTGCAACTATTAAGCCTCAATTTCCCATTCCCTTTCCCCACCCCATCCCCTAGTAGACTATATTTTAGATTCTCACTCTGTGAGTTTGCTTACTCAAATTGTTTCATATCAGAGAACTCAGGTAATATTTGTCCTTTTACATCTGGCTTATTTCACACAATATGGTGACTTCAAGTTTCATCAGTGTTGTCACATCTAACAGGACTTCATTCCTTTTTATAGCTGAATAATATTCCATTGATGGGTATGAAATATTATCTCATGTTTTCTTTTAGTCACCATAGCTAGTTTTATTACATTACAGTAATTACAAACAGTACAGTTCATGACAAAAAACTTACAAATTTCAGATCACTTCACAGTACATACTCCTATAAACATTTAAAAGTTAATTTTAATTAATAGTGGCCAATTTTAAATTTAATGTCTGATATGACCAACATTCCTAGGTTAGTGTAACCAAATGATGAGTAAAACTCGATCAGACTGCATAAGTCCCACATTCAAAAACAACACAATGTACAAAATGTGCATGTTTCCATTTACACTATACAAAAATAGTTAAAACACATTCCAAATAAGCATGATACATTAAGAAATGGCATTAGTAAGAAATTGGCACTCAAAGGAAAAAAGCAAAAATATTTTCAACATGAAACACAAGACAGTGGAATTAGAAATGTTTGGATAAAAAGTGATCCATTTAGTTCTTGGGGGGAGTGAAAAGAACTCTCTATAACTAACATTTCTTCAGATAACATTTTTTTTTTTGCTGAACTCATCTAAGTTACCTATCAACATCCCAAACAGGCAGTTAAAACTGTTAAAGTAACACACATATCTTAATGTAGTTATGATTATTCTTCAAGAACTGGTGTGAGCATAACTTTAGAACATAAAGTTTCACTCAGCAGTTGTAACTAAGACACCGATGCTAATGCAAACTGTTAATAATAGGAGGGAGGTAAATAGGACTTCTGTATTTTATGCATGATTTTTCTGTAAACCTATGATTTATCTAATTAAAAAATAATTTTCATATTCTGGTCGAATTTACAACTACCACGTATATGCAGTTCAATTTCTCAATGCAGAATTCATGCTACCCAATATTAACATAGAAGTTAAAAAATCTTTATTACATAATTATCAAGAGACAAATTTTTGACAAACAGAATTGACTTCAGATAGTTTTTATTTATTTTTTGTTGTTGTATAGTATAACATATATACAAAGCAAAGAAATAAAAAGGAAAACATTTCAATACACTCTTCAACATGCAATTACAGGACAGATCCCAGAGTTTGTCATGGGCTATCATGTGATCCTCTTTTCCTTCTAGCTGCTCCAGAATGTAGGAGGCTATAGGAATCGAATATTTTTTATCATCAAAATCTACATTTTTCTCTCCTTTTTTTGAGAAAAATAGCATAATTACAAAAAAGCTATAAATTTCAAAACACAGCACGACAGTTAGTTGTAGAACACATTTCAGAGGTTGACATGGGTTACAGTTTCACAGTTTTAGGTTTTTACTTCTAGCTGCTCTAAAATAGTGGCGACTGAAAGAGTTATCAATTTAATGATTCAGCATTCATATTCATTTGTTAAATCCTATCTTCTCTGTATAACTCCACCATCACCTTTGATCTTTCCATTCCACTCTTTAGGGGTGTTTGGGCTATGGCAATTCTAAATTTTACATATTGGAAGGGTCTATCAATAATGTGGGGTAGGGAGGTGGATCTATCTGATGTTCTGGAGAGTCAGGGCAGGGTTTCAGGACTTATCTCGACAAGGGACCCATCTAGATGTTGTAGGTTTCTGGACAGTTACTCTAGTGCATGAAACATTTGTGGAATCTTATATATTGCCCTAGGTGTTTTTTAGGATTGGCTGGAGTGGTCCTCACTGGGGATTGGCAGGTTATGATTGGTAGCAAAGTGTAACTGAAGCTTGCATAAGAGCAACCTCCAAAGTAACCTCTCAACCCTATTGAACTCTGTCTGCCACTGATACTTTATTAATTACACTTTTTCCCCCTTGTGGTCAGGTTGGAATTGTTGATTCCATGGTGCCAGGTCTGCATTCATACCTGGGAGTCATCTCCCATGTTACCAAGGAGACTTTCACCCCTGGATGTTGTGTCCCATGTGGGAGGGGGGAGGACAATGATTTCACTTGCAGAGTTGGGCTTAGAGAAAGTGAGGCTACATCTCAGCAACAAAAGATGTCCTACAGAAGTAACTCTTAGGCATGTCTATAGGTAGTCTAAGCTTCTCTGCTACCTACATAAGTTTCAGAAGAGTAAGTCTCATGATTGAGGGCATGGCCTATTGATTTGGGTATCCTTAAAGTTTGACACAGTTTCAGGGGATTCCCTAATGGGAAGGTTTAATAGTTTTTATTTTTATCCTATCCCTCAAGGGACTTTGCCAATACTTTTTGATTATCTGCTTAATATAATCAAGGATGTATCCAGGCATTACAAGAATCTGTACAGGATTAAAGGACCTCTTTCTTATTCTGTGTTCCCTGAGTTTCAATTGTTCAAATGAGCTATACAGATAAGTTGAATTAGATTATGCACTACAGAAAATTTAGGTTCCAGACCAAATAAACCTTTCTTCCATTGGTCTCAAAGAGGATGTGTGGTTCTACAATATAGACACTGTCTTCCTTACCATTATGTTCTGAATTACTTTAACTGCCACCTATTTGGCTTTGTTCTTATCTCTAAATATCAGGTTATATGTATATAAAATTACCTCTCAAAATCCAGAAATAACACTCAGCACTCCAGACTTAATGTGTCTACTCTAAAAGCTTACAATCTAGGCCCCTGTTTTCTTATAAGCATTTTCTAAAGATAGCCATACCATTCTTTTTCTTTTGTTTTTGGCTTATTTTGTCTCACCAAATGTCCCACATGCTCATTCACATCATTCAATGTGAATTCATCAGGGATGAATCCAGACCTGGCACCGTGGGATCAAAAATTCCATCCTGACAATAAGGGGGAAAAGAAGTATAATTAATAAGGTATCAGTGGCAGAGAGAGTTCAACAACATTGTTCACCAATATACTTCTGAATTAGTGTATCCTTCAACCACCTGCATTCATCAGACATCATGTAGAGGGCCCAAAGTCCACAATACATCACCATTCTCAACTTTAGATAATTGCATTGTTCCCAAGAGAAAGAAAATCAGTAAGTATACTCTCGCCAAATAGGAGATCTAAACCTCCTCTTAACACTTCTCCCTCCCCCCATTATTTACCTCTGCTGTTGCTGTCATAGTGTTGATGGTTTCCTTTTGAACATAGTTCACAGCATGCAATCACAGTTTTCTCCCTGTACCCTGGACTTAAACACTCTTTACACAAGAGTCATATTTTTGAAGTAATTCTTGTGAGAACTAATTCACATTTCTAGTGTTAATCAGTGGGACACATAGGTCTGTACAACCCCTTTCAATCTTGTTTATCTTCAAGATGGTAATACTACTTACAGACCCACTAGAGAACCACCTTCACTACTGTGTATTCCCTTACATTGGAGTTCAACCTCATTAGCTAATGGTTCACCCATCTCTAGCTTCTATGTTCTCTAAATTCCCTATATTCTTTATTATAAGCCTGTGATTTACATTTATGCTGGTCATAAAAGTGGAATCATACAATATTTATCCTTTTGTGTCTGGCTAACTTCACTCAGCCTTATATCCTCAAGGCTCATCCATCTTGTCATGGGCTTCATGACATCATTTTGTCTTACTGCTGCATAATATTGCATTGTATGCATATACCACATTTTCTTGATCCACTCATCTGTTGATGGGCACTTGGTTTTTTTCCATCTTTTGTCAATTGTGAATAATGCTGCTGTGAACTTTGGTGTGCAGATGTCTGTTTGTGTCATTGCTTTCAGCTCTTCTGGGTATATACCAAGTAGTGCTATTGCTAGATCACAGGGCAACTTGATATTTCATTTCCTAAGGAACTGCCAAACAAGTCTTCTATAGTGGCTGCATCATTATACAATTCTACCAGCAGTGCATAAGTGTTCCAGTATCTCCACATCCTCTCCAACATCATAGTTTCCTTTTCTGTTTTATAGCAGCCATTCTTATAGGTGTGAGGTGGTATCTCATAGTAGCCTTGATCTGCATTTCCCTTTTAGCCAATGAAATTGAGCATCTCTTCATGTGCTTTTGAGCCATCTACATTTGCTCTTCAGAAAAATGCCTATTCATATCTCTAGCCCATAATATAATTGGATTGTTTGTTCTTTTCTTGTTGAGTTGTATGATTTCTTTGTGTATACAGGCAATCAAACCTTTGATATATAATTTCCAAATATTGTCTCCCATTGAGTTGGCTACCTCTTCACCTTTTTGACAAAGTCTTTTGAAGTACAAAAGCCTTTGATTTTGAGGAATTTCCATGTATCTATTTTTTCTTTTGTTGCTTGTGCTTTGTGTATAAAGTTTAGGAAGCCACCTCCTATTACTAGGTCTTGAAAATATTTCCCTACATTTTCTTCTAAAAGCTTTATGGTGCTAGTTCTTACATTTAGCTGTTTAATCCATTTTGAGTTAATTTTTGGGTAGGACATAAGATAGGGGTCCTCTTTCATTCTTTTGAGTGTTGATATCCAGTTCTTCCATTCCCAATTATGTAAAAGACTATTTTGTCCCAGTTTGAAAGATTTGGAGACCTTGCCAAATATCATTTGACCATAGACTTGGTTGTCTATTTCTCCACTCTTGATTCAATTCAGTTGGTCAATGCTTCTGTCATTGTGCCAGTACCATGCTGTTTTGACCACTATGGCTTTATAATAGGTTTTAAAGTCAGGGAGCATTAATCTTCACTCTTTGTTCCTCTTTTTTAGGATGCTTTTAGCTATTTTGGGTCTCTTTCCCTTCCAGATGAATTTGATAGTTAAGTTTTCCAAATATTCAAAGTAGATTGTTGGAATTTTGGTTGGTACTGTGTTGACTGTCTAGATCAATTAGGGAGAATTGACATCTTAATTATATTGTGCCTTCCTAAGCATGAGCAGGGAATGTTTTTCCACTTGTTTAGATGTCCTTTGATTTCTTTTAGCAATCTTTTGTAGTTTTCCATGTACAAGTCCTTTGCTTCCCTAGTTAAGCTCATTCCTAAGTACTTGATACTTTTAGTTGCCATTTTGAATTAATTTTTTTTCCTTAACTGACTCCTCAGCTAGGTCATTGCTTGTGTATAGAAATGTTACTGATTTTTACACATTAATTTTATATACTGCCACTTTGCTGAATTTACTAGCTCAGGTAACTTTGCTGTAGATATCTCAGCATCTTCCAAACATAGTATCATATCTGCAAATAATGAGAGTTTTACTTCTTCCTTTCCAATTTGGATCCCTTTATTTCTTTGTCCTGACTGATTGCTCTAGCTAAAATTTCTAGCTCAATGTTGAATAATGGTGGTGACAGTGGACATCCTTGTTTTGTACCTGATCTTATGAGGAAAGTTTTCAGTCTCTCTCCATTGAATACAATGCTGGCTATCAGGTTTTCATATATTCCCTTCATCACATTGAGATAGTTACCTTTGCAGTGTTTTTATCAGAAAAGATTCTGAATTTTGTTGAATGCTTTTTCAGCATCAATCAAGGTGATCATCTGATTTTTCCCTTTTAATTTGCCAATGTGCTGTATTAAATTAATTGATTTTCTTATATTGAAACATCCTTGCATTACTTTTATAAACCTCACTTGGTAATGTTATATAGTTCTTTTAATGTGTTGCTGGATTCAATTTGCTAATATTTTATTGGGAATTTTTGCATTTATGTTCATTAGTGAGATTGGCCTGTAGTTTTCCTTTCTTATAGTATCTTTACCCAGTTTTGGTATTAAATTGATATTAGCTTCATAAAATGACTTAGATACAGTTCATTTTTCCTCAATTTTTTGGAAAAGTTTGAGCAGGATTGGTGTTAGTTCTTTATTGAATGCTTGTAAAATTCCCCTGTGAAGCCATCTGGCCCTGGGTGATTTTTGATTACCGTTTGAATCTCTTTACTTGTGATTAGTTTGTTGAGATTTTTTTTATTTCTTCCTGAGTCAGTGTAGCTTATTTGTGCATCACTAGGAATTTGTCCATTTCATCTAAGTTGTCTATTTGTTGGCATATAGTTATTCATAGTAACTTCTTATGATTTCTTTTATATCTTCAGGGTCTGTGATAATGCACCCCTTCTCATTTCTGATTTTGTTTAGTTGCATCCTCTCTCTTTTTTTCTTTGTCAGTCTTGCTAGTGGCCCATCAATTTTATTTATTTTTCTTAAAGGACCAACTTTTGGTTCCATTGATTCTTTCTATTGTTTTGTTCTCCCATTAATTTATCTGTTTTTTAACCTTTGTTATTTCTCTTCTTCTTTGGGGTTAGTTTGCTGTTTTTTCTCAAGTTCCTCCAGGTGCACTGTTAAGTTCTCAATTTGATTTGTTTCAGGACAGGTATAGGCACAGATTAGGGATGTTACGCTGATACTTGTGAACATGAGCGCCCAGTGGCCAGGGAGTATGTAGCTGTGCAGGGGCACTGGTCTTGTGGCCTAACCCTGGAGTGTGCTGGTTTAAGACACGGGGCCCTTTATGCACATGTGTAGAACTGTGGCAGCAGATCAGCATTATGCCTTCATGGATTGGAGGCAGATGTGACCTCCCTGTGCAGGTCAGCACTTTTTCAGAACTGAGAAGAGTGGCTGAGGGCTGTGCATATGTGCAGTTCTAGGAATGCTGTGAAGTGTGGTTCCCAGAGCTGAATGATGTGATTGCAGACCTGAGCATATATATGGGCCTGGAGTGCCATAAAGAGATGTACAGAGCTCTCAGGGTGTGGAGTGAGGCTGTGCAACACTATGGGCATGGGGCAGGGGTAGCCTAGGTGTGGAGGTTAGTGCCTTTTATGCACTGGCAACAGGCTTCAGGGAACAGGGAGTGGGAGGTAGTGCTCAGGAGGGAGTAGAAGAGGTGGGTTGGGCTGCAGGTGGGGTGGGGATGTGGGGCAAATATATGCACTGGGAGCTGGTGGGTTGGGGTGCCTGGAGGACAGGGAATGGGAGTGGGTGACAGTGTATGGGTTCATGGGGTGTAGGGTGAGTTACCAGTCATGGGGCTACACTGGTGAGGGTAGCCTGCCCAAAGAATATGGCCTTGCTTTCTTCCTGGTCCCCAGCTCCTGTCTGTGCACTCCCACAGGCTTCATGGCTACATGCCTCTGTGCCAAGCTCCAGCTTTCTACCTCTGAGTCCCTCTGTCTCTGCATTGAGGGCTGTCCCATGTGGTACAGAAAGCTCTCTCAGGTCAGCCACACTCCTGAATCACAGCCTCAGTTCCACTCCTGTCCCTTCTCTAATATTTCTGGGGAGCAGGCCTAATCTCAAATAACTCTATTCAGCTATGTTCCCCCAGATAATTTTTACAGATACATTAAAGTTAAATGTATATATATTGAATGGAAAAATGGTTAGAAGAAAAAAATCACTGGAATATAAATGAGGTACTTTCTGTATCTATCAGGACAAAGTTGTGCAATGGTGGCAAAGGTGTTGATAACATAAAAAAGAAAGTTTGGTTCTAAATTCTTATGCAGTGTGACTCAGTTAAAATAAAACCAAGAGTTCCTAATTGGGAATATCATTCAAATTATGCTATATACTTTGATTACATTCTTCTACAATCATGTTAATGTCCAAAGCTATGTTTTTTAGCTATTTTTTTAAACCTCAGTAAGTATTTTAATCTTTAAGTCTGTAATAATTATATAATATTTATCTTATTTCTAGGTTTAATTCCCTTTTTACAATCTCTACAAAAATAATTTGTCAAACCTTTCAACACTCTGATAATAAAGAACAATAACCACTGCCTTACAAAACATTGCCCAGGCACATAAAAAATTTGAGTCCTAAAGATCCCCTCAGTTACACACTGCAACACTTGAACTATGATGATTTCTTTCTCTTGTGTAGAAACTAGAAAGAGGAAGTACTGCATAAACCTTAATCTCCAACCTAGACAATGTTCCATAAATCTGTAGTTTATTTAGCATATCATTTCAGAAATCATATTGATTGCTACACAGAAATTTCCTTTTCTGTGAATTAGTTCAGGACCTGTTTATTTGTACCCAGATAAAATTATTGTACAATTGAGTACTTAATTGTTTAGAGCCTATTTTAATTAACAGAGGCAAACTGGAATATTATATACTTTGGAATTTTAATATTTTTAACTGACATACAATTTAATATGTATTATAGCTGGCTCAACAGAATCACATAGTTTGCCAAATTAAAAAATATATATAATCACATTTACTCTTTTATAATAATGACATAAAGTGATCTGTATGAAGTAGCTTGATTAAACAGTTGCATCTGGATTATACTGAAACAGTTCTTTTAGAATTGGAAGAAACCTGACAGACCAAATACTTTCTTTGCAAAAGTAAAAGATGTACTAGTGCTATCACTGAGACATGTGCCAAATGCCTCACTAAGATATTATAGACCACTATAGAAATAAACACTATTTAAGACCAGGGATCATATCCCTTGTTTGGGTATTCTGTAATATCCCCCTTGTCTTGCGTAGTGCCTGACATCATGTAGGTACTCAAATATTTCTTGAATAATTAATTCTGATAAAAATATTTTATAAATTAAATTTTAAACTATCTTTCACTGTAAAAAGCATTTAATTATTAAACAATGGGATGTATTACTTACCAGGACTCATCCTAGTTATAGATTATTTAAGGAATTCTTACAGAATTACCTTTATAAAATTCTCTATCCACTGGATAAGATTTTCTTTACTCCTAGTAGGTTTGAAAATTCCTACCTTAGTCACTACTGGACCAGGCAACAAAAAGATGATGTTGAAAAGATCAAGATTAAAATGCTGCAGCAACCACCTAGAAATTAGCTATTAGGTCAAATTCCATTATGGTATCTATCAGATTATCTTGAGCCCAGATCAAATAAGACATGGGGCAGTCTGATGTTATTTGATGGGAAACCTTCACTGGGATACACATAGCAGTAATAAATCTCAAAGGTAAGGGAATTTTAAATATTAGAAGAAAAAGCATCAAGCTGTGGGGCATTCAGAAATGTAAGACAAGTAATATGATACTAATATGGCAAGGAGGATCTCAAACTAGAAAAGAAATATTTTAAAAAACTTTATGTCTTGACAATTTTGCCCAAGACTGGTAGTGAAGATGATGATACATATAAAAAGTTACATGCTGTGCTGAGCTTGACATATAGATGTATCCTTAAGTAAAGTAAATGTAAATCACATAGTTTTAAAATTAAATAGAGCCTTTGAGATGAGGTATTTCAATATGAAGTGGCTAGTAGGTGGTTGCCAGAAATTAGAGATATAAAACACGATAACTAGAATCTAAGTCTCATTCCTCTTACTCCAGAGATATCACCACATTATCTCACTTCAATGATTTTTTTTGGTATTTTTGTATTTTTAAATTTTATTTATTTATTTTTTTACATGGGGAGGCACTGGGAATGAAGCCTGGGTTTCTAGCATGGCAGGTGAGAATTCTGCCACTGGACACTGTGGCCCATCCAAAGATCTTTAATTAACATTTTTAAATGTATTGAGGGAATCATTTTGTTAATTTACCTATTTCCTAACCATTAGATATTCTGAAATATGGACCAGACTTGTAAAATGTCTATGAAATGTTGCTTTAACCATTGTTAGCAAAATTAGGGATTTGAAAGCTCAGTTCTTGTTTAAAAATAAAGTCTTGCCACTCCCCAGAACTTAATTCTTAAGTTAACATTTAATAATATATATTTTTAAATTATGTTCTTTTGATAAACAAAAGCAATGCTTCAGATCTGCCAATAGGTCCACCACATAGTAAAAATAATCTTGCTGAGTTATCCAACTATCTCCTAGTCCACATTTTGGGCCAACTAATGCAAGACAACACCGGATGACCAAAAAGATACAGTCTAGAGCTGTGAAACTGTCAGTGAAGACCAAAGGCACAAACGGGGGCCTGGACTTGCAAGTTTGGCTGTTTTAATACCTACTAAGCTAAATGGTCCCATAATCTTTACTATCACTAACAGAATTGAATACTTTCAAATACTTAAGTTCAAGAAAAAATTTATGGTATGCCAGGAAAGAGGAATCTGACATGGGGAGACTATATTTAATTCCTATGAGTATTTTTGTACATATTAATTTTTTTAGTTATTAAAAAAATTTAATTGCATGAAATATAGGCCCAAGGTGGTTGCTATAATTCCCATTGCACACTGGATATGCTGCCTTAAGAATAGTTATTAAGAGATGTATTATTAGTTAGGGTTCTCTAAAGAAACAGAATCAACAAGGAACACTTGCAAATATAAACTTTATAAAAGTGTCTCATGTGACTGCAGGAATGCAGATTCCAAAATCCACAGGACAGACTGCAAAGCCAACGGCTCCAATGGATGGCCTGGATGAACTCCACAAGACAGGCTCACCAGCCAAAGCAGGAATGAAACCTGTCTCCTCTGAGTCCTCCTTAAAAGGCTTCCCATGATTAGATTTAGCATCACTAATTGCAGAAGACACTCCCCTTTGGCTTATTACAAATGGAATCAGCTGTGGATGCAGCTGACATGATCATGACCTAATCCTATGAAATGTCCTCATTGCAACAGACAGGCCAGTGCTTGCCCAATCAGATAAACAGGTACCACAACTTGGCCAAGTTGACACATGTCCCTAACCATGACAGGAGTACTATAGGAATTTATCTAATAAGGAAATTAAATGATCATTTAATAATTTCCATTGCCCTGCATTTTTTCCATCTTTTACCCTTTTATAGAAAAATATAATATTCTTGGGAAAGTGACTGTGACAAATAGCAGTGGAAAATGGAGGGGAGGAGACCTTTGTGAACAGTGTAACTTTACATTCATTAAGGTTGATATGAAACTCTAAGACAAGATATGTAGAAGATGAATCTGTAAGAAGTCTATAAGTTTGTGTTCCCATGGTATTCTAGTGAAAACAATCATGAAGTCTCTACTGAAGTTACAATTAGGAATTAATGCATTTATGTGCCTGGATAAAACACAGAATAAAGAAGATCTGAAAATTTCATTAATTTGTTTCACACCAAAGTTCACAATTGTTAAGAAAAATAGTAAATAGTCAACTGCATGCACCAGAACTCCAAGACAGAAATCTCAGGTATTTAGTTTCTTTTCACATCATTGCTAGTTCAAAAGCCAAAACTTAGGGAATATTGGCACTTAGAGGAAAACAAGTTTCTACTTTCATTTTAAAATAAGCATTCAAGATAAAAGCTAATAGTTTGCATGGAGTAGAAAAAATTAAGTAATGCTTAAACAAATTCTAATAATTTAGTGTAATATACAAAAATTACCACCTTTACTTAAAAAATGCCTTAAGATAAATTTATAAATTGTATTTGCATAATTATACACTTTGTCTGACTTTTTTCTTCTTTTTACCGACTTCGCTCATCTTTTCTTTGTGTTTTTGAATTTCTCAAACTAATGTTTAGAAAGCATCATCAACACCCATATTACATTACAATGCATTTTTAAATTTTAACGCAAAAAGGAGTCTACTTCTTTGCTGATTTTTTTCAATCTGTATTGTTGGAGCTCTCTCACCAATGTATGAAAAGCATCCTCCACTCTCTGTCTTGTCTTTGCTGATGTTTCAATAAAAGGAATTCTGTAACTTCTTGCTAAGTCCTGAGCCAATTTTATGTCTACTGTTCCAAAAGTTAAGTCACATTTATTTCCTACTAGGACTGTAGGTCCATCTTCAGAATCTTTGACTCTTCTTATGTGTTCCTTCTATTGTAGAATCATATTCATCCACAAAGTGATTGTGAATTAGCTGTATCATCAAGGCACTCTTGCCTATGCCACCAGCCCCAACTACCACCAGTTTATATTCAGTCATTTTCAGCAGGCCTCTCTCTTAGAACTGGGTGTAGCCCCCCCACAGAGTCTGCACCATACTGCTAGCCCACACTACAAAAATCCTCATTGTGGTAGTTTCCAAACGTTTTCTCCCATTGTGTTAGGTTGTCTTATTCCTTTCATGATAATGTGTTTTGAGGAACAAAAGTTTTTTTTATTTTGATGAGGTCTCATTTATCTCTTTTTGTTGTTGTTGTTGCTTGTGCTTTGGGTGTAAAATCTAAGAAACTACTTCCTAAGCACAAGGTCCTGAATGATCTGCCCTATGTTTTCTTCTAGGTATTTGATAGTTCTATCTCTTATATTTAAGTCTTTGCTCCAGCTTGAGTTGATTTTTGTATGTGGTGCAAGATAGAGGTCCTTGATCCATTTTTTCCAGCATCGTTTGTTGAAGAGCATCATTTCCCAATTGAGTAGTCTTTGCCACCATGTCAAAAATCAGTTAGACATAAATGTGAGGCTTGATTTCTGAGCTCTCAGTTCTCTGTCCTTATGTAAGTGCCATGTTGTTTTGATTATTGTGGCTTTGTTATAAGCTTTAAAATCAGGAAATGTGAGTATTCCAACTTATTCTCCTTTTCCAAGATGACTTTAGTTACTCAGGGCCCCTTATCCTTCCACATAATTTTTTAATTGACTTCCATTTCTACAAAGAAGATTGCTGGGATTTTATTTGGGATTACATTGAATCTATAAATTGCTTTGGGTAGTATTTACATCTTAATATTATTTAGTCTTGCAATCCTTGAACACAGAATATCTTTCCATTTATTTAGGTCTTCTTTAGTCTGTATTAGTGGTGTTTTGTAGTTTTCTGTGTAGAAGTCCTTTATATCCTTGGTTAGATTTATTTCTAGATATTTGATTCTTTTAGTAGTATAGATTTTTTCCCCTTCATTTCTTCTTCCAATTCATTGCCTGTATGTAGAGGCTGTACTGACTTTTGGGTGTTGATCTTGTACCCTGCAACTTCAGAATTCATTTATTGGCTCTAGGAGCTTTGTTGTGGATTCTTCAGTATTTTCTGTATGTAGGATCAAATTTGCAAATAAATAGAATTTCATCTCTTCCTTTCCAATATAGATGATCTTCCTTCCTTCCTTTCTTCCCTCCTTCCTTCCTTCCTTCCTTTCTTTCTTTCTCAATCTTTCTTTCTTCCTCTTCTTTTTCTTTCTTTTCTTCTCTTCTCTTCTCTTTCTTTCTTTTCTTTCTTTCTTTCTTTCTTTCTTTCTTTCTTTCTTTCTTTCTTTCTTTCTTTCCTTCCTTCCTTCCTTCCTTCCTTCCTTCCTTCCTTCCTTCCTTCCTTCCTTCCTTCCTTCCTTCCTTCCTTCCTCCCTTCCTCCCTTCCTCCCTTCCTCCCTTCCTCCCTTCCTCCCTTCCTTTCTTTCTTTCTTTCCATAATTGCTCCAGGAAGAACTTTTAGTACAACATTGATTAACAGTAGTGACAATGGGCATCTTTGTCTTATTTCCAATCTTAGAGGGAAATGTTTCAACTTTTCACCCTTAAGATGGATGTTACCTATGGGCCTTTCATATATGTCCTTCATTATGTTGAGGAAATTTCCTCCTATTCCTATTGTTATGAGTATATATATTTTGTATGTTGGATGGTGGGAATCATATTTCCTTCTTTTTACATGTGAGTATCCTGGCATTACAGTACCACTTACTGAAATTTCTTTCTCCTTCCTTTCCTTTCCTTTCCATGGGATGGGAATCAAACCTGGGTCTCCCACATGGCAGGTGAGAATTCTACCACTGATCTACCCTTGCACCCACACTAAGTACTTTTTATCAAGAAAAGGATCTATATTTTGTCAAATAAATTTCCTGCATTGATGGAGATGATCATGTGTTTGTTTTCCTTCATTCTGTTAATGTGGTAAATTCATTAATTGATTTTCTTGTGTTGAACCAACCTTGCATACCAGAGGTAACTCTCACTTGATCATGATCTATGATTCTTTTAACATGCTGTTGGATTCAGTTTGCTAGTATTTTGTTGAGGATTTTTGCATCTATACACACAAGAGATATTGGTTGTTAGTTTTCTTTTCTTCACCTTTATCAAGCTTTAGTATGAGGATAATGTTGGCCTCACAGAATGATTTAAGGAGTGGTTCCTTCTCTTTAGCTTTTTGAAGAGTTTGAGCAAAATTGAATTAAGTCTTCTTGGAATGTATGGTAGGATTCCCTTGTGAAGCCATCTGGCCCTGGGCTTTACTTTGTACTTTTTAAAAAATTATTACTACTGATTCAATTTCTTTACTACTAGTTGTCATTTTGTGTGTGATCTTCTATATCTTCTTGCATCAGATAGGGAGTTTGCATGTTTCAAAGAAATTCTTATCTATTTTAGAGATAAAATATATTATCTATTTTAGTGGCATACAGTTGTTCATAGTATCAACTTACAATCCTTTTTATTTAAGCCATGTTGGTATTAATGCCACCCTTTTAATTTCTAATTTTCAGTATTGTATCCTCTCTCTTTTTCATAAGTCTAGCTAAAGGTTTGTTGACTTTGTTGATCTTTTCAAAAAAACATTTGGTTTTGCTGATTCACTTTGATTTTTTTCTATTTAATTTATCTCCATATTAATTTTTGTTATTTCATTCCTTCTGCTTGCTTTAAGTTTAGTTTGCTCCTTTTTTCCTTGTTTTTCCAGTTTTGAAATTAGATCTTTGATTTGAAATTTTTTTTCATTTTTAATGTAAACATTTAGAGCTATAAGTTTCCCTCATAGCACAGAGTTCACTTCCTCTCATTAGTTTTGGTGTGTTGCATTTTCATTTTCTATTGCCTCAAGATATTTCCTAATTTCACTTCTGATTTCCACTTTAACCCATTGGTTATTTAAGAGCCTGTTTGTGTTAGTTAGATTCAGTTGTTAACTTGGCCAGGTGAGCATACCTAGTTCTGTTGCTGTGGACACAAGCCAATGGTATGTGAACCTCATCTGTTGTTAATTACATCTGCAGTCATGTAGGAGGTGTGTCTGTTGCAATGAGTGACATTTCACTTAATCGGCTGGTGCTTAAATGAGAGAATGCAATGTAGCACAGCCTAGCAGCTCGGCATTCCTCATCTCAGAACTCGAAGCTCAGCTCAGGCCTTTGGAGATGCAGAAAGAAGTTACCCCAGGGAAAGATGTTGGAACCCAGGGGCCTGGAGAGAAGACCAGCAGAGACCATCTTGTGCCTTCCACGTAAGAAAGAACCTCAGTGGAAAGTAAGCTGCCTTTCCTCTGAAAAATCAACAAAATAAATCCCCTTTTATTAAAAGCCAATCCATCTCTGGTGTGTTGCATTCTGGCAGCTAGCAAACTGGAACAGTGTTGTTTAATTTTCATGTATGTGTGAATTTCCTCTTTTTCCCTCTGTTATTGAGTTCTAGTTTCACTCCATTGTGGTTAGAGAATATACATTGTATGATTTCAATAATTTTGAATGCATTGATACTTATTTTATGACTTAACATATGGTCTGCCCTCAAGAATGAGCCATGTGCACTTGAGAAGATATTTCTGTTGAATGCAGAGTTATATATATGTTTGTTAGGTCATGTTCATTCAGTCCTGTATGTTAATCCTTATTGAGCTTCAGACAATGTCCTATCCATTATTAAAGTCTTCTACTTTCTATATATAAACATCAATTTTTCCCTTCAAATCTGTCAGAAATTGCTTCATATATTTTGGGACTCTGTTATTAGGTTCATATATATTTATAATTGTTGTATCTTTCTGTTGAATTTTCCCTTTGTCAGTATGTAATGACCATCTTTGCCCTTTATAAGGGCTTCTAACTTAGTCTATAGCCACCTCAGCTCTCTATTGGCTGCTATTTGCAGGGTATATATTTTTTCATCCTTGCACTATTAACTTACTTGAATCTTAACTATAAGGTGAGTCTCTTGTAACAGCATCTATTTGGGTAAAGCTTTTTTATCCATTCTGCCAATCTGTGTCTTTTAACTGATGTGTTTAATCCATTTACATTTAAAGTCATTACTGATAATACAGGTCTTTCTTCTGCCATTTTGCTATCTAGACTTTGTGATACTTAGGTCTTTTTTGTTGCTCACTTCTGGTAAAATCCACTTTTATATTTATTTGTGCTATTGAGTTGTACCATATTGACTGCTTTCTCATTTATATATGGATATATTTTTATCTGTTTTCCTTCTGGTTAGTATAGCATTAGAATATAACATCCTAAATATATAACAATCCTATTTGATGCCAACTTAACTTCAGTTGCATATTGAAGTGTGCTGCTTATTTAACATTAAATCTAGATAATAGCACATATACTTTTCTTATAACCTTCTGTTCCCCCACGATTTTTTAGTACTTGTTACCACTTACAACTTTGTACATTGAATGCTCAAAAACCTAGATTCATTATTACTTTTTATGCATTTGCATTTTAGCACCAATAGGAAGAAGTGGAGTTACATGTCAAACTAGAACAATAGTACTAAAATTCCTAATTACCCAAGTGCATTTACTGCAGATCTCTATTTCTTTATGCTACTTTGTATTACTGTCTAGTATCCTTTCCTTTCAGTTTGAAGAACTCACTTTAGCATTGTTAAAATGCAGGTCTATTGGTGATAAAATCTCTCAACTTTTGTTCATTTAGGAATGCTTTAATCTCTCTGTCACTATTGAAAGAATGTCTAGCTGGATATAAAATTATTATCTGGCAGTTGTTTCTTTCAGCCTTTTGTTTCACCCCACTGCCTTCCTGCTTCCATGTTTGCTAGTGAGAAATCAGCACTCAATTTTATTTGTAACATGTGTAACATGTTGCTTTTCTCTTGCAGCTTTCAGAATTCTCTCCTCATGCTTTGCATTTGATAGTGTGATCAATATATGATGTGGTGTGTTTTTCTCCATGCATATCCTTTTTAGTGTTCTCTGAGTTTCTTGGATGTGCATATCCACATTATTGCTAAGTTTGGAAAGTTCTCTGTCACTATTTTTTGTCATTATCTCCCCCTTTCTCTCTTTCTTCTCCTTCTGGGACTCCCATGACATGTATATTGATGCATTTGATGGTAACACATAGCTGTCTTAGGTTATTTTTGTTTAAAATACACTTTTTTTCTTTCTGATTCCTCAGCCTGACTCTTTTCAAGTGTCTTGTCTGCAAAGTCACTGATTCTTTCTTCTTCCAGTGTGATTATGCTATTAAAACTCTCCTCAGTATTTTTCATTTCAGTTATTGTGATCCTTAACTCCAGTAGTTCGCTTTGGTTCCCTTTTAAATTTTCTATCTCTTTACTTAGACTCTTATATTTTCGATTCATTGTTTTCCTGATATCTTGCAGTCCTTTTTCTGCACTTTCTTTCATTGATTTGAATGCTTTTAAGATCATTTGTATAAAGATTTGTTTTATGTGGTCACAGTCTCACCTTCTTCATTGATATTTTCTATATTTTTATTTCTTCCCTTGCATGGGCCATTATTTCATGTTTATTTGTCTTGCACTCTTATTGCACACTGTCCACTCTTACATTTTAAAAGATTAATGCTAGGATTTGTTTCCATGGTTGTGGTTTTGTCACAAAAGGTGATAAGACAGATTCTTGACTCTATTAGTTAAGGTTCTCTAGAGAAATAAAATCAACAGGGAACACTCACAAATATAAAATGTATAAAAGTGGCTCAAATAACTGTGGGAATGCAGAGTCCAAAATCTGCAGGGCTGGCTGTGAAGCCAATGATTCCCACGGAGGATCTGGACAAATTCCACAGGAGAGGCTCATCAGCCAAAACAGGGAGAGAGCCTGTCTCTTTTGAATACTCCTTAAAAGTCTTCCAGTGATTAGCTTGATCACTCATTGCAGAAGACACTTCCCCTGGCTGATTATAAGTGGAATCAGCTGTGGAGGCAGCTGATGTGATCATGATCTAATTCTATGAAATGTCCTCATTGTAACAGACAGGCCAGTACTTGCCCAACCAGACAAACAGGTACCACCACTTGGCCAGGTTGACACATGAACCTGACCATGACAGTCCAACCCCTGTCAACTTGGTGGCTATATATATCACCTTAAACCATACCTAATTTCTAAATAAAAAAACATTAAAACATAATTTTTCTTTCACCTAACAATACTCAAGTGTCCTATATAAAACTGGAAACACATTAAGTCTCTCCAGAATAGGGTACAAGTCCTTGGGTAACATTCATTCTTAAACTTGATATCTCACAACTTAAATAGTATAACAGGAACCAAACAGCATCACAGTCCTCATTTCTGTAACTGACCATGTGGTTATAATTCATATTTATCACTACCTTCTTCCACTACCCATTCCATGTTCTCTTTACCCTCAGCAAGCACTTCAGCTGGCCATGGTTCTTTGCCTGGTGGAGAGACCCAAACCTTCATTCCTGAAGTTTCAGACCCATTGGTAGTCCTGCCTGGATTCCGTTGTTGCGGTTTTCCATTGATTTTAATCACAGGGCAAGGGAGTACTTAAAGACTCCCTAGGGAATCTCCTATATTCCAAAAAATACTCTTGTTTACCTCCATTGTGTACTTGCAGTCCTATGTCCTCCTGATAGTCAAGGTTAATTATCCCAGATAATAATTCAATGCCCTTCTTGGCTTGTTGATCAAGGTGTATGAGGAGCCCAAAGTGGCAGTCTTAGATTCCAGTTCAATGGAATCATTGTTCTTGATCCTGGTTGAAGCACTACCCATTTTGGAACTAAAACCTGTAGACCAGAAGAGCTCAGGGTTGCAGGGAGAGGAAGCAAAAATTTTCCCAGTGGATCACTAGGGGTAATAGTGACCAGTGCCACTCCCATTTCCACCCCTTGGTTCCTGGACCCATGTATCCCAGTTACAGGAGGAACTTCACCATACAGGGGACACTGATTTAGAGCATATACAGCTTCCTCGAGAACATAACCCCAGTCTTTTATGGTATTGCTACCTAGTTGGCACCATAATTGAGTTTTCAAAAGGCCATTCCACCATTCTATCAATCCAGCTGCTTCTGGATGATGGAGAACATGGTAAGAGCAGAATTCCATGAGCATGTGCCCATCCCCACACTTCATTTGCTGTGAAATGTGTTCCTTGATCCAAAGCAATGCTATGTGGAGTACCATGATGATAGGTAAAGCATTCTGTAAGCACACAGATGGTAGTTTTGGGAGAAGCATTGCGTGCAGGGAAAGCAAACCCATATCCAGAGTATGTGTCTATTCCAGTTAGAACAAATCACTACCCCTTCCATGAAGGGAGTGGTCCAATGTAATCAGCCTGCCACCATGTGGCTGGTTACTCTGGGGAATGGTTCCATATTGGGGGCTGAGAGTGTGTCTCTGCTTCTGGAAGATTGGGCACTCAGCAGGTGCTGTAGCCAAGTCAGTTTTGGTGAATGGAAGCCCATGTTGCAGAGCCCATGCATAAACTCCATCTCTGCCACCATGACCACTTTGTTCATGAGCCCATTGGGCAATGACAGGAATTGTTGGGGAAAAAGGCTGACTGATATTCACAGAACCAGTCATCTTATCTGCTTGATTTTTTAAAACCTTCCTCTGCTGAATTCATCCTCTGGTGTGCATTCACATGGGACACAAATATATTCATGCTTGCAGCCCACTCAGAAGTTCTATCCATGTATTTCCCCCCCAGACCTCTTTGTCACCAATTTTCTGTTTATGGTCTTTCCAAGTCCCTGACCATCTGGCCAAATCATTAGCAACAGCCCATGAGTCAGTTACAAACACAACTCTGGCCAGTCCCCCTTCCAAGCAAAATGAACAACCAGGTGCACTGCTCAAATTTCTGCCCACTGGGAGGATTTTCCCTCACCACTCTCCTACAAGGACATCCCAGAAAGGGCTTGAAGTGCTACAGCTGTCCACTTTTGGGTGGTACCTGCATATCGTGCTGAACCATCCATAAACCAGGCCCAAGCTTTCTCTTCCTCAGTCAATTCACTATAAAGAACTCCCCAAGAGTTCATAGCTGTAGTCTGGGAAAAAGAAGGTAATGTGGCAGGAGTAGAAACCATGAGCATTGGGGCCACTTCTTTATGTAACTTATTTGTGCCTTCAGGACGTACTCTGGCCCTATCTCATGTATACCATTTCCATTTCACAACAGAGAGCTGATGCTCACGTCCAACTTTATGGCTTGGTGGGTTAGACAACATCTAGCTCATGATAGGCAACTCAGTTCTCGTGGTAACTAGGTGTCCCATGGTGAAGCATTCAGTCTCTACTAAGGCCCAGTAGCAGGCCAAAAGTTATTTCTCAAAATGAGAGTAGTTATCTGCAGCAGATGGTAAGACTTTGCTCCAAAATCCTAAGGATCTGCCTTGTGATTCTCCTATAGGGGCCTGCTAAATGCTCCAGATAGCATCTCTATTTGCTGCTGACACTTCTAGCACCATTTAATCTGCTAGATCATATGATCCAAGTGGCAGAGCAGCTTGTACAGCAGCCTGGACCTGTTGCAGAGCCTCTTGTTCAGGTCTCCATTCATAATTACCAGCTTTTCTGGTCACTCAATAAATGGGCTGGAGTAGCACACCCAAATGAGGAATATGTTTTTGCCAAAATACAAAAAGACCAACGAGGTGTTGTGCCTCTTTTTTGGTGATAGGAGGGACCAGATGCAGCAATTATCCTTCACCTTAGAAGGGATATCTCAACATGTCACACACCACTGGGTACCTAGAAATTTCCCTGAGGTGGAAGGCCCCTATATTTTTGTTGAATTTATCTCCTATCCTCTGACACACAAATGCCTTACCAGTAAGTCTAGAGTAGTTACTACTTTTTGCTCACTAAATTCAATCAGCATGATATGATCAATATAATGGACCAGTGTGATGTCTTATGGGAGGGAGGAATGATCAAGGTCCCTGTGGACAAGATTATGACATAGGGCTGGAGAGTTGATATACCCCTGAGGTAGGACAGTGAAAGTATATTGTTGACCTTGCCAGCTGAAAGCAAACAGTTTCCTCTGGTCCTTACTAATAGCTATTGTGAAAAAAGTCTTTTTCAGATCAATAGCTGCATACCAGGAACCAGGAGATGTATTGATTTGTTCAAGCGATAATACCACATCTAGAACAACAGCTTCAATCTGAGTCATCACCTGGTTGAAGTCATGATAATCCACTGTTATCCTCCAAGACCCATCTGTTTTCACACAGGCCAAATAGGAGAGTTGAATGGCTATGTGATGGGAATCATCCCCTCCTGCATCCTTCAAGTCCTTAAAAGTGGCAGTAATCTCTGCAATCCCTCCAGGAATCTGGTAATGCTTCTGACTTACTATTTTGCTCAGTAAGGGCAGTTCTAGTGGCTTCCACTTGATCTTTCCCACCATAATAGCCCTTACTGCATGAGTTAGAGAGCCCATGTGGGGATTCTGCCGGTTGCTCAGTATGCCTATACCAATTATACATTCTGGAACTGAGGAAGTAACTACAGAATGGTTCCAGGGGCCCATTGGACCCACTGTGAGATGAACCTGAGCTGAAACTCCATTGATCACCTGGCCTTCATAAACCTCCACTCTGGTGGACCAGAGTGACGTTTTGGGTCCCCTAGAATTAATGTCACTTCTGAACCAGTGTCTTATAGTCCCTAAATTCCTGACCATTTATTTTTCCCCAATGCATTGTTACCCTGGTAAAAGGCTATCAGTCTCCTTTGGGGAAGGCTTAGAAGAAGATTAACAGTATAAACTTGTGGCAGTGCACCGGGTTCTCCAACAAAGGGACATGACCTCCCCTTCATTCAAGGGGCTCTGGGTCTGTAAACTGTTTCAAGTCTGGAAATTGATTAAGGGGCCGTGATGCTGTGTTTTTGTAATTCAGGTTGGACTTCTGTTCACTGGACCTAGAACTATTTTGTTTATACAGCTCAAACAAGAATTTAGTAGACTGTCCTTCTATTATATTTCTAGGTACCCCATGATTTATTAGCCAATGCCACAAATCTCTGTGGGTCATATAATTTTGACTCCTGCTTTGGGTTTGCTGTCTATTATAATAACCATGTCTACCCTGTCTTTGGTAATTAAGTGCTGCCACCTGGCTTCTGCCAGCTCAGGATCCCATCATTGCAATTGTGTTTCAGGATTCCAACTCGGTGACAGCAGTTCCTACAGTAATATCTGTCCTACAGAGAAATGCAACTACAGAGCTCTTCAGGGATGATGGTGCTTGTCTCACAAATTTATTTCTCATTGTTCTGGTAAAAGGTACATCCTCTGGACGTTCCTGGGGTGTAAGAGAAGGCTTTGCATGATAAACCCACTCTGACATTCCAATCTCTCTAAGCCTCTGGATCCCCTCACCTACATTATACCAGGGCAGTTCTGGCATTTGAGCCTCAGGTAATGTTAGCCACCTTTTCATCCATGTTTCAACCAACCATCCAAACAAACTGCTAATACCTTTTCTAACTCCTCAGGCTATAACATTGAATGTAGAATCTCTGCTTAGTGGGTGCATGTCAATAAATTCAGCCCGATCCAGCCTTATATTCCTCCCACCATTTTCCCACACCCTTAAAATCCATTGCCACAAACATTCCCCTGATTTTGCATCCATATAAACAGGAAAACCTCACACAGTTCTTTTGGAGTACAACATACCTCCTCATGTGTGATACTTTGTACCTCACCTTTAGGGGCCTGTTGGGACTTTAATCTAGTTATAGGTCTGGAAGAAATGGGTGGTGGTGGGGGTCATGAAAAGAACTAGAAATATCTTCCAAGCCATTTGCTTCAGGACATTCATTTGCAGTTTCATGTGGTAAAGGATTAATCATTCTAGGTTGGGTGGCCAACTCCTCAAGACAGGCTGGAGGTCAGGTGGCTAGGTCCTCAGAGAAGACTATTACAGGACTATCTAGACAAGACTCAGAATGACTAGTTTTCAGCCTTGACCCTGACATCATTTTCAATCCATGGTGTCACCATCTCATTTTCAGGGTCCCACTTCTTTCCAAAGAATATCCTCACTTTAGTGGCAGACACCATGCAACATTGAGATCTATGTGATAATGCTGCTTCTCTAACAATAAGATTCTGAGTCCGATTTTCAGAGATCTCAAGTCTATAGCTACAGGAAATAAGATTTTTATTCAGGATACTCATAGAAACTTCTACATCTGTCAGACTGTGTTTGAAGCCTTAAGCCCATCCCTTAGACTCCTTAATGTATCCAGAGTATCTAACAACAACCATCTAACATCTCTATACTTCTTATTTCCATAAAACTCCATAAGGGTGTCAAAAACATTATCCTCCAGAGACTGGCTTCATACAAGCAAAACATTAGGAGAATTGAATGGTGATATTTTGACTATTTCTTTTGCCAACTCACTCCATGGATTGGAAGTGTCATTCTGATTATGGGAATCAGAGTCCTTAGTGCCTTTGAGTCCAGAGTATAAAATCATTCATAGAACCCCATTTTTAAGATTCTGTTTCTAAGAACCACTCCTAGTACCAAAATGTATTAGTTAGGGTTCCCTAGAGAAAGAAAATCAACAGGGAACACTCACAAATATAAAATGTATAAAAATGGCTCACATGATCACAGGAATGCAGAGTCCAAAATCCACAGGGAAGGCTGTGAAGCCAGTGACTCCGTTGGAGGGTCTGGACAAACTCCACAGGATAGGTTCATCAGCCAAAGCTGGAAGAGATTCTGAATTCTCCTTCAAAGGCTTTCAGTGATTAGATTGAGCATTACTCATTGCACAAGACACTCCCCCTGGCTGATCACAAATTGAAACAGCTGTGGATGCAGCTGATTTGATCATGATCTAATTCTATGAAATGTCCTCATTACATCAGACAGGCCAGCACTTGCCCAACCAGACAAACAGGTACCACCACTTGGCCAAGTTGACACAGGCACCTGGCCATGACATTGAAATTCATTTCCTTTTGTAGGGAAGGTCTGCCCAAGACAAATGTAATGTGCAGTGTTTTTCCCACCCCCATCCCCAGGCTTCTGCCTTGTCCTGAGCTCTTGCTTATTTATTTTGGAGTTTCCCCATTTACAGAAGTTACATAGCCCGCTCTGTTTCCCAGGAGAAAACTTCCTTCTCCTGTGTATCTAAAGCTTGCAAGCTTTTGTTCCAGACTATCCACCTTGGTTTTTGTATACTCCTCAAATCTCAAAACACTTCTTTGATTGTCTCAGCTACTTTTGCCTGGAGGGCAAATTCTGGGAGGAGGGTCACTGCAGAGAGAACTTTACCAATTCAGTATTTTCCAGTCAAAAAAAGGGCCAGGGACCCACAAAGGGGGCACAGACATGCTCCAAGGTGCCAGGAGAAGGGTCGGGAAGGGCATCAAGAGCTCTTCCAAAAGCTCCAAAATCTTAGCTCTCCTTGCCTCCCCAGAAAATGTAGCATTCAGCCAACTGTCCCCCAGAGTCTTGAGGGTCCTGAGGAAATAAGCAATGCATCTTTATATCTCCACCACCTCTGCTCCATCTGGGGAGGGTTGAAGCAATAACTGCCTTCAGCTCTGGGACCCAGACTTCAAATTCATTAATCAAGAGCCATGTTCATGGTTTGCCAACCCCCAACTAAAGCCATTCCTGTCAAACCTCAAGAACGCCCAGGGATCTCTGAGCTTCTACAAAAGTTTCACACACTAACATTAATTTCCAAAAACCTACAACCTCCAGATGCTTCCCAGTCCAGATAAGCCCTGAACCACAGAGGGGTTAGCCTCTTCAGAACATCAACAAGTTCCAACCCCTACCCCATAATTTTGACAACTCTTTTCAACATGAAGAAGTTAGAAATAGCCCACAAGATTGGGAGAAGCATCAAAGGAGAAGGAGGTGTAACAGAGAAGAAAGGATTTAACAATTGAGTATGACTTCTGAATCATTATACTGATATTTCTTTTAATATCCACTATCTTTGGGCAGCTAGAAGAAAAACCTGGAATTGTGGAACTGTAACCCATGCAAAACCCTGAAATTTGTTCTGTAACCACTTGTCACAATGTACTTTAAAAGTTATTGCTCTTTTATATATGTTATATCTCACAATAAAAAATGTTTACCACCCCTATTCTTGGGGAAGAGGGTTTTCACATTCCTTTCTGTTGGCAGCAGCCAGTGAGGGACTGTACCCCATTGCAGAAATCTTGAAAGTAGTGTATGAGTGGTGGTAGCCATGACACAGAGAGCAGTTTATTGTTCTATACTGTGGCTTACCAGGATTTACCTCCTGTTCTTCTCTGGGTGCTGTCAGGGCCCTTGCAGCATCCTGAGTTTCGACATAGCTGGTTCAGGCCATTCCTGCCTGTTTAACAGTTGTTCTCATGCAAGGACTGAGTCTTGCAGCCCTTTATAGTGCCCTCTTCCCAATATTAAAAAAAGAAAAAACAGTTACAGATTAGCGTGTCTAAAGTCTTTGACTTTGTGGACTTTCTGTGTCTCCTTTTAGTTTTGCTAGTGTTTGCTTTATCCATTTTGAGGCTGTATTGTTAGGTGCATATTAATTTAGAATAGTACAACTTCTTGGTGAGTTCTACCTGTTCTTAGTAAGAAATATCCCTTTTTAGTCATACTAATGCATTTTCCCTAAAGCCTACTTTGCCTGATATTAATGTAGCTACAACAGCTTTCTTTTAGGGTTTGTATGATATAAATTTTTATATTATATCCTTACATTTTGCAAGTACTCCCATAAATAGCATAGAGTTGTACTTTGCATAGTATTTTTTATTTTTCCCAGACTGACAAAAGTTTGGCACATAAGTGAAATATCAGTTCATTTATGTTTAATGTAACTAGTGATAAATTGAGTTAAATATATATTTTTAAATTTTTTTGTTAATTTAAAAAATTACAGGAAATAAACGCAAACATTCTTAGTATATGCTCATTCTGTTCTACATATATAATCAGTAAATCACAATATCATCACATAGTTGCATATTCATCATCATGATCATTTCATAGAACATTTGCATCAGTTCAAAAAAAGAAATAAAAAGACAACAGAAAAATTCAATGAAAACAAAAAAATGTTTACATACCATACCCCTTAGCCCTCCCTTTCATTGATCACTAACATTTCAAACTAAATTTATTTTAACATTGGTTCCCCCATTGTCATGGTTAGGGACAGGTGTCAACTTGGCCAAGTTGTGGTACCTCTTCATCTGATTGGGCAAGCGCTGGCCTGTCTGTTGCAATGAGGACATTTCATAGGATTAGGTCATGATCACGTCAGCTACATCCACAGCTGATTCCATTTGTAATCAGCCAAAGGGGAGTGTCTTCTGCAATTAGTGATGCTAAATCCAATCATGGGAAGCCTTTTAAGGAGGACTCAGAGGAGACAGGTTGCATTCCTG
The DNA here is from genome assembly GCF_023851605.1 of Tamandua tetradactyla. Classification (NCBI taxonomy): domain Eukaryota; kingdom Metazoa; phylum Chordata; class Mammalia; order Pilosa; family Myrmecophagidae; genus Tamandua; species Tamandua tetradactyla. The sequence goes on along the minus strand of NC_135330.1, from coordinate 93,099,792 downwards.
CTTTGGCTGGTGAGCCTCTCCTGTGGAGTTCATCCAGGCCATCCATTGGAGTCGTCGGCTTCGCAGGCTACCCTGTGGATTTTGGACTCTGCATTCCTACGGTCACGTGAGACACTTTCATAAATTTTATATTTGCAAGTGTTCCCTGTTGATTCTGTTTCTCTAGAGAACCCTAACTAATACATCTTGGTACCGGGAGTGGTTCTTAAGGAACAGAATCTTAAAAATGGGTTTTTATGAATGGTTTTCTACTCTGACTGGGCTCAGAGACCCTAAGGACTCTGATTCCCGTAATCAGAATGACACTCCCAATCCATGAATTGAGTTGGCAAAGGAGATAGTTAAAATATCATCATTCGATTCTCCTAATGCTTCGCTTGTATGAAGCCAGACTCTGGGGGATAATGTTTTTGACACCTTTACAGAGTTTTATAGAAATAAGAGTTATAGAGATGTTGGTTGGTTGTTGTTAGATACACTGTCTACATTAAAGGGTGAAAGGGATGGGCTTAAGGCTTCAAACAAGAAGCTTAAGTGCCGTCTGAAAGATGTAGAGGTTTCTATGAGTATCCTGAAGGAAAATTTTATTTCCTGTAGCTGTAGACTTGAGATCTCTGAAAATCAGACTCAGAATCTTATTGTTAGAGTAGCAACTTTACAACGTAAACTGAAATCTCAGTCTTGCATGGTGTCTGCCGTTAAAGTGACGGCATTGATTGGAAAGGAGTGGGACCCTGAAAAATGGGATGGTGACATATGGATTGATAATGATGTTGGGGGTGAAGTTGAAACCCTAGACCATGCTGAGCCTTCTTTAGATAACCCTGTAATAGTCTGCCCTGAGGACATAGCCGCCCCACCTCCAGCCTGCCTTGAGGAATTGGCCACCCAACCTCCTCCTGAAGGGATTAGCCCTAGAGTTATTAATCCTGTTCCACCAGATGAAACTGCAAATGAAAGCCCTGAAGCAAATGGCTTGGAAGATATTTCTAATTCTTTTCATGACCCACCCCCACCACCCCTCATTTCTTCTAGACCTATAACTAGACTAAAGTCCCAACAGGCCCCTAAAGGTGAGGTACAAAGTATCACACATGAGGAGATACGTTATACTCCAAAAGAACTGTGTGAGTTTTCCAATTTATATAGACAGAAATCAGGGGAATATGTGTGGCAATGGATTTTAAGAGTGTGGGATAATGGTGGGAGGAATATAAGGCTGGATCAGGCTGAATTTATTGATATGGGCCCACTAAGCAGAGATTCTGCATTCAATGTTATAGCTAGAGCAGTTAGAAAAGGTGTTAACAGCTTGTTTGGGTAGTTGGTTGAAACATGGATCAAAAGGTGGCCAACATTACCTGAGGTTGAAATGCCAGAACTGCCCTGGTATAATGTAGATGAGGGGATCCAGAGGCTTAGAGAGATTGGGATGTTAGAGTGGATCTATCATGCAAAGCCTGCTCTTACACCCCAGGAATGTCCAGAGGATGCACCTTTTACCAGAACAGTGAGAAATAAATTTGTGAGACTAGCACCATCATCCCTCAAGAGCTCTGTGGTTGCACTTCTCTGTAGGTCAGATATTACTGTAGAAACTGCTGTCACTGAGCTGGAATCCTTAAACACAATTTGGACGACAGGATCCCGAATTGGCAGAAGCCAGGTGGCAGCACTTAATCACCAAAGACAGGGTAGACGTGGGTATTATAATAGACAACCAACTCAAAGGAGGCATCAAAATTATGTGACCCACAGAGATTTGTGGCATTGGCTAGTAAATCATGGGGTGCCTAGAAATACAATAGAAGGGCAGTCTACTAAATTCTTGTTGGAGCTGTATAAACAAAAGAGTTCTAGGTCAAGGGAACAGAAGTCTAACCTGAATTACAAAAACACAGAGTCATGGCCCCTTAACCAATTTCCAGACTTGAAACAGTTTACAGACCCTGAGCCCCTTGAATGAAGGGGAGGCCAGGTCCCTATGGGGGAGAAACCTGATACAGTGCCACAAATTTATACTGTTAACATTCCTCTAAGTCTTCCCCAAGGAGACCGACGGCCTTTTACCAGGGTAACTGTGCACTGGGGAAAAGGAAATGATCAGATATTTCGGGGATTATTAGACACTGGTTCAGAAGTGACATTAATTCCAGGGGACCCAAAACGTCACTCTGGACCACCAGTCAGAGTGGGGGCTTATGGAGGCCAGGTGATCAATGGAGTTTTAGCTCAGGTCCATTTCACAGTGGGTCCAGTGGGCCCCCGGACCCATCCTGTAGTTATTTCCCCAATTCCGGAATGTATAATTGGCATAGACATACTGAGCAACTGGCAGAATCCCCATGTTGGTTCTCTAACTCATGCAGTAAGGGCTATTATGGTGGGAAAGGCCAAGTGGAAGCCACTAGAACTGCCCCTACCAAGCAAAATAGTAAATCAAAAGCAATACCGTATTCCTGGAGGGATTGCAGAGATTACTGCCACTCTTAAGGACTTGAAAGATGCAGGGGTGGTGATTCCCACCACATCCCCATTCAACTCTCCTATTTGGCCTGTGCAGAAAACAGATGGGTCTTGGAGAATGACAGTGGATTATCGTAAACTCAACCAGGTGGTAACTCCAATTGCAGCTGCTGTTCCAGATGTAGTATCATTGCTTGAGCAAATCAATACATCCCCTGGTACCTGGTATGCAGCTATTGATCTGGCAAATGCTTTTTTCTCAATAGCTATTAGTAAGGACCACCAGAAACAGTATGCTTTCAGCTGGCAAGGTCAGCAATATACTTTCACTGTCCTACCTCAGGGGTATATCAACTCTCCAGCCCTATGTCACAATCTTGTTCGCAGAGACCTTGATCGTTTCTCCCTCCCACAAAACATCACACTGGTCCATTATATTGATGATATCATGTTGATTGGACCTAGTGAGCAAGAAGTAGCAACTACTCTAGATTTACTGGTAAGGCATTTGCGTGTCAGAGGATGGGAGATAAATCCAACAAAAATACAGGGACCTTCCACCTCACTAAAATTTTTGGGTGTCCAGTGGTGTGGGGCATATTGAGATATCCCTTCTAAGGTGAAGGATAAATTGCTGCATCTGGCCCCTCCCACATCCAAAAAAGAGGCACAACGCCTAGTTGGCCTTTCTGGATTTTGGCGACAACATATTCCTCATTTGGGTGTGCTACTCCGGCCCATTTATCGAGTGACCAGAAAAGCTGCTAATTTTGAGTGGGGACCTGAACAAGAGGAGGCTCTGTGACAGGTCCAGGCTGCTATGCAAGCTGCTCTGCCACTTGGGCCATATGATCCAGAAGATCCAATGGTGCTGGAAGTGTCAGTGGCAAATAGAGATGCTGTCTGGAGCCTTTGGCAGACCCCTATAGGAGAATCACAATGCAGAACCTTAGGATTTTGGAGCAAAGCCTTACCATCTGCTGCAGATAACTACTCTCCTTTTGAGAAACAGCTTTTGGCCTGCTACTGGGCCTTAGTAGAGACTGAACGCTTAACCATGGGCCACCAAGTTACCATGAGACCTGAGTTGCCTATCATGAGTTGGGTGTTGTCTGACCCACCAAGCCATAAAGTTGGGCGTGCACAGCAGCACTCTATTGTAAAGTGGAAATGGTATATACGAGATACAGCCAGAGCAGGTCCTGAAGGCACAAGTAAGTTACATGAAGAAGGGCTAAAGTGACTCCTGAGAGTAAATAATGGGAGCATGAGGCAGCCCCAGGCACAGGCCCCCAGGAGGAGGGAGAAGGGGGGCCCAGCAGTAGGGAGAAGATAGCCTGGGAGGAGAGAAAATGGGGGTGAAGGGGGAGAGAGAGTGGAGCCAAGGACATAGGGACCATATCCAAAGAGGGTTCTGCTTGGTGATCATGGCTGTGACCCCAAATGCTCTCCACAGTTCTGGCTTGTCCTCTCTGCAACCATGGAAATTTGTGGCCTTGATGGACATTTTCCAATGCTGTCCTGCAGAGAAGCTTCACTTTTTGCCCAGAATGTGAAGGTGGAGGAGGGTTTACTCATTTTGGGAAGTCATACTGGAAAGGGTGTGACCCCTGCCTGGGGTTGACTCTTCAAGGTCAGGGCCGTATGTGTTATGGGCTCATCTGGGCTAAAACCATCAGTTACTTCTTTACTTAGGTCCCCCATTATCTCCCCCAGATCCACAGGAACCCCTCTGCCCCAGGAGTGGGTGGGCCAAATTCAGTCTCCCTGGGCAGCTCTTGCCTGGCCACTATGTAAGCTATCTTGGGGTCACTTTTGCACACTGTAGTGTCCTGAGCCTTGGAAATGATAGACCCCCACCCCCAGGCCTCTGGCAGGCACTCCCAATATGGATCTACTGGAGACCTAAGGCCACAGGAGCCCACTCCCTTGCTCTCACTGGACTTGCTGTCGAGACTGTGGCTTCAGCTTAGCACTACCACTCATCTCCCCACAGGATCACCTCCCCCCACAGGGTTGCCTCCCTATAGGGACACCTACCTGTAGGTTTATCCCCCCCAAAGTGTCAGCTCCCCACAAGGTCACCTCCCCCCACAAGGTCACCTTATCATAGGGTCACCTCCACCAACAAGGTCACTTCCCTGTAGGGTCACCTCCCCACAGTTACCTCCCAGGCCCTCCTGCAGTGGTGCCCAAGCAGAGCAGACCCCTCTCCTTGAAGGCTTCTGCCACCCCACCCTGGCCCCCTGACCTTGCATCATCTCTGCTTCAGCCCTGGCCATACCTACAGTGTCCTGGTTGTACAGGTGAGGACTTAGCCCCATATCTCCCCTCCTATGATATCCCATTTGTCCACAAACAGGTACAAGCATGCCATACTGGGACCCTGTGCACTGGGGGTACTGGGGCACTTTATAGACATGTGGCTGACCATGGGTCTTGGGCTGAGGACTCATCCCAGATGAGGTAGAGTCCCTGGGGAGCCTCTGGTGACCATGAGCAGAGATGCAAAATGGTCCATGCGTGGGGTGAGCAGGGGGCTTCCCTCAGTGCTGTGGGTGGACCCCATCCTGCAGGTGCCATCAAGGGTAGGAGGAGCCAGGCCAGAGTGTCATGTCCATGTGACATGGGGCAGCTGACACCTCCTGCCCCATGGGGTCCCTGCAAGTGCCTTCTCACTTGGCATCAGGCACTACCAACCTGGGTCCCCTCCCCTGCCCAGGGCTGACACCTGCATCTGGCTGAGCAGTGTGTCTAGAACATGGCTGTTGAAGCAACCAGTCAAAGAGGAGCCTGGAGACCAGCAGGGCAGAAATATTAGAGGGGCCCCATAGAGTCGCAGTGGGACTTCCCTTTACAGGGGGCCTAGAACTCTCGATGCAGAAATAAAGGACCCAGATTCTCACCCTTCCCTTTGTCCCCAGGGAAGGGAGAGACCCTCAGCAACCATTACCCCAGGTGGTCATGCCCTGAGTGGCTGTGATCTCAGATGTCCATGACCTTGAGTGATCATGACCTGAGGTGGACATGGCCTTGGGTGGTTGTGACTCTGGTTGACCTTTACTCCAGATGACTGTGACCCTGAGTAACCATGACCCTGGGCAACTATGGTCCCAGGTGGCTGTGACTCTTGTTGTCCTTAACTCCCCGTGGCTGTGACCCCAAGTATTGTGACCCCAGGTGTATATCATCCCTGCTGTCTGTGATCCCAGGTGTCCTTGATCCCAATGGTTTCGACCCTGGGTGTTCTTAACCTCAGTTAGCTGTGACACCAAATAGACATGACCCTGAGTGGCCACGACCCCAGGTGCCTACAGTCCCAGAGGCTGTGGCCCTGGGTATCCTTGACCCCAGTGGCTGTAATCCTTGTGGCAGTTAGTGGGGAATTGCTCCTGGAGTGGGTCAGAGCATGGGGGCAGTGGCACAACAGAGAATGTCCTGCAGGCTGGGGAGGAGGTCCTACCCTGGCTCATGGCCCTTCACATGGAAGGTGCATCCCAGGTGGGCATGATGGAAGGCAGCAGGAAGTGACAATGGGTACTAGTGAGGGATGTGCACTTGCTTCCAGGCAGTTGGCATGGCAGCGAGAGTGGGAGCAGCAATAGTCATGACATCATGTGCAGCTACTGTGCACCCCATAAGCCCCAAAAGCTGTGGGGCCAGGCCACACTTGCTAACCAGTCTGGGCTGCACAGTGACCCAGGGTCCCATCTGTGACCAGGGCCTCTGCAGGGGGCATGGCAACTGACATCTCGGGTCCCATCTGTCCCCAAGCTGTTTTCTGTCCCCCTGCTCAGTGACTGCACAGCCACTGGCAGCCTCTCCAGCCTTTTCTCATCTCTTTTGGGGCAGGAACAGCAGTCACATGAGGCCCTTAGGCCCTGCCTCACAGGTGGGTGGACAGGGGAAAGGGGCTAAAAGGGGTGGGCAGATGGCTGGGTAGCTGAGAGTGTCACCAACATGGGACACAGGCCAGGGCCTTCCTCCATCACTGATGAGAGTCAGTGGGTTGGGCCCACAATTGAAGGTCTCAGGAACCCCCTCATTTCCCTGCTGTGGGGTGTCCCTGCTCTGCATGAGCACCCTGGGCCCCTTGTCCCTCAGTGTTCTTCTCAGAGAGGTGTGGGCCAGGCCAGTGGGAGTGGCTCCCAGGGCTGGTGTCACATGTTAGCTGGGACAAAGAGGCCCTGCTAGCTGGGGGACAGCCACTCTACCTCTGCCTCCTCCATCTCCACAGACAGGCCAGGGCTGTGTCCTAGGCCAGTGAGCATAGTTCATTCCCAACTGCCCATGCCCACCACATCACAGGTTCCTTGCTGTGGGCACTGCTCACCGCCCCACCACTGAAGGTTCCAGAATGTGCCAGGCAAGACTAGTCATGATTCCAACCTTGTGTCCCACTACCTGGGCTTGAGTGTCCCCTCCCTGGCATAACTCCCCCTGACTCATAAACAAGGTCGTCAGGATGGGGCCACCCCCAGCCTCCATGGCTGTGTGTACCAAGTATGCTGTCTCTACCCTTCCCCGCAGGCCAGCCAACAGCATGCTGACCAGGGCCTGAAGAATGTGGTCTGGAGCCCATGGCATGGAAGTGCCAGGCAGAGCACCCCATCTTCTGCTGCAGATATTTGGGTGGTAGTGATGAGTAACATGACCTGGATGCCTGGGCTGTGGGTCCAGTGGAGGTGCCACAGGTCCTCTCTCTTATTTTTACATGTCCAGCCATCCTGACAGTGTGCAACAGCTCCTCTAGGCTCTGTGTGCTCCCCTGGGGCACACAATGCTGGGCCACCTGTGTCTCTCTGCTGAGGTGTCAGTGCAAATATTTTGCCCAATTTTAACAATTGGGTGTCTTATTCTTGTCAAGTTTTGAGAATCCTTTGTTTTAGGTACAACTCCTTTATCACATACATGTTTTGCAAACATTTTCTCCCAGTCTGTGATTTGTCTTTTCCTTCTCATAACAGTGTCCTTCAAAGAAAACAGCTTTTTAAATTTTGGTGAAATCTGGTTTATCCATTCTTTTTTCTTCTATGCTCTGTGTGGTTTCTATGAAATCTGCTTAAATTTAAGTCACAAAGACTTTCTCTTAGGTGATCTTCTGGAAGTTTTAGGTTTACAATTCCAAGACCCATTTTGAGTTAATTTTTTATATGATGTAACTCAGATCAGTTACTTTCTTGTTTCATTTTGTGTATGGTTGTGCCATTGTCCCATACCTCCATGGCCACCTCTGCCTACCGGGTCACCTTGACCTAGTCACACATGGTCCCTGATTTCCAGGGGGTGGGACACATGTTTGTGTCTCTGCTCCCCAGGGTCCCCTCCAGAAATTCAGCTCTGAGACCAGAGGTTACACACATGGTCTATCTAAAGCCAGATCAAACTTTTGTCTGAGGTCCAATTATTCTTAAAGGATGTGCTTCAAATTTTTTCTGAGAAAGTCTATACTAGCTGCAGTTGCCAACAGTGACCACCTACTGGATGTAAATAGCTGTGGATGCAGACTGGGTCATGGCCACACTGGTCCTTAGGTTCATAACCAAAGCCAGACCCGCAGCTCAGAGGAATGTGGTCTTCGATCTGGGCCCAGGCCAGGGGCTCCTGGCATAGGTAGTGAGCATGGCCCCCATCCCTTCTCCCACACTGTGTCCCCTTTTCCCTCCCTGTCCCCTTTTTCCCCCACCCTGCATCTCCTTCTCCCCCATGTCTCCTTCTAACCCCACCTTGTATCCTTGTACCCCCTGCATTCCCTCCCCCTCCACCCCCTGACCTCTTCTCTCTCCCCACCACAGCCTCAAATCATATCTCTGCCCTGGACCTCTGCCCTGCTGTAGGGTCTATACATGGCTATTGTCTTAGGCTCCCATAAGTTATGTGGGACTTGAGGGCCAAACACTCCCCAAGGAAGCATTGCAGGATAGGAGACTATGGCAGGGGCCCCAGGCATTTATGACCCCATGCTTGCTGCTGCTACACCTCATCTCATGATCTCCTTTCATGGATCCTCCCTTGACTCCACATCTTGATCCCCATTTCTGGACAGGAGTTGGGGATTGCCCTTATGGGCAGATGAATGGGCAGACACACAGAAGTCTCAGCCTTCACCTCAGAACTGAAGCTACAGCCTGAGGTTGGCAGCAAGGTGCCTGGTGGAGGTGGTGTCCCCCCTGTGCGCCCCACCCTGGATGTGTCTGTCAACACCCTTCTTGTGGGGGACAGTGCAGACCGCAGCTGCCTGATGTGGCTCCCAGATTATTCTGCGGCTTAGAAGCTGGCACCCAAGGTGGGTCCTGGCCCCACTCCTTCCTGACAGACCTGGGATGCCCTGGAGTGTTGCTTCCTGTTGAAATGGAGCTCAAAGGATATTAAGGAATGATGAGAAAGAAAGAAAGGAAGAAGGAGAGAAAGAAAGACACAGATGGGTTCAGGGGGTCTGAAGCTTGAGTTTACTTCAGACAGACTTCAGAAAATTTTATTCTTAACCAGATCCTGGTTATATACCACAGGATGACAATAGGCATGCATTCATTTCCTGAGGGAACAAAGTTCTTATCTTTCAGTGTTCTTCCTTCATACTTAAAAATAACCATTTGGGGTAAACAAACATTCTCTTCCTCCCAGACTGCTCTACATAACAATCTCCACAGTTTGCTTCCACCATCCTGAGGCCAGCTTCTTCCAACAAATTCTGCAGGTCTTGTTTTAACACTTGGCTCCTACACTGCAGCCAGAGATACCCTTCTTGGGATGGCACTGCTGCACTCCATGTCCCCCCAAGAGGCAGCAGCATGTTGGGGTGATGGCTCCTTGGCTGCAGGCTGTTTCCATGTGGGTGATCCCTATCACCCCTGGCCCCCTCCTAGATTCCTTGTCCCCACCCAGAGGGCCTGGATCTGAAGTTGGGGCTTCTGCCCACCCCCTTCTAATCTCCTTGCCCCTCCTCCCTTCTAGCATCTGCACAGCCCCTCAGCGAGTATTCCAGGGGGTGTCCACCTGTCTTTGGGAAGCCCCTGCCACCAGGTCCATTGTCTAGGCCTGGGATCACCACCTTCACCCTGAACAGAAGGGCCCTCTGCCAGCTGTCCCCAGGAAATTTCAGGGGCCAGGGAGGCCCCCATTTCCCCATTTCTGCTGGGCAGGGGGACTGTGGTCAGCAGGCAGCAGATCTAGGCCTCTGGTGGCCAGGCAAGCCCTCAGTTGCCAACATGAGGCCCTCTGAACCTTCTCAGGGATGGGGTTCCCTTGTAACTTTCAAGTCCCAGGGGAATAGAGCCCCCTTGCCATCAGGTCTCTGGGTTGGTTCATTGGGGAGATGGGGCCTCCCATTTTTGGGGCCCCTGATTCTGGGCTCAACCAATGCTCAAGGTGGAATCCCCACCCCCCAGCTTTTTTCCCAGGGCTGCCCCATCGCAAGGGTCTCCACAGCCCCCTGGTTGCCATCCTTAGTGCCCCTCTCACTCACAAGGGCAAGTCCTACCAAACCATCACATTTGAGCAGGAGGCACTGGAAGAGCTGGCCAGGAAGTGGTTCCAAGACAAGAGCAGGGAGGAGGCCGTGGGGGAGGTGCAGAGGCTGGAGGATGGGAAGTTCCCCATCACCGCAGAGTGATGATCAGCACAGGGTGTGTGCGCTGTTCATAGGGGGTGTCCAGAGATTTCCAGGCAGGTGGTGGAGGCTCATGTCTTCCATCCCCTCCCTGTATCCTCTTCAGAAGGCCATCTCCTCTCCCACCCGTGTCACAGTTCATGGTCACCAGCAAGTTCAGTGGCTTCCACAAGGAGTGGTTCGACCTGTCCAACAGGGCCAAGGGCAAGGCCAGCCATATGGATGTGGTGGCCGTGTCAGGCTACATGCCGGACTACAAGCCTGCCGGGCACCTATGACCAGAAGATGCAGGGGCACAAGTAGAACCACAGGGGCCTGTGTGCCAGCACTGTTGACTCTGCCTCCACTACTTTACTGTCCATCCTAGGTAGCCACAGAAAGGATGCTGTGGTCCCCTCCCCACAGCATGTTCAGGATCTGACTCACCCCTCTAATAAACCCCATCCTGAACCTTAAACTCACCAAAGTTGGCACATATTGCCCTTTTGTTTTATTACTTGTCCTCCTCCTTCTAACACAGTAGCTCTTAACTAGTGGCAGATTTGTCCCCAGGGGACATTTGGCAATATCTGAAAATGGCCAGTGGGTAGAGGACAGGGATGCTAGGAAAACTGCAGCTCACAAATGGCCCCACCAGGGAGAATGACCCATCCAAGACATCAGTGGTGCCATGACTGGGAAACCTGTCTGGCTCCCTGGCACCCCCTTCTAGGGGGACTATGGCTAACTCATGTTTGTATCACCTTCAGCAAAGCCAGCCCTTTAGTAGAGTAGCTTCCCAGTGATACTCATTGAGTAGTATTCCTTGAGTTGATTTTTCAGATACTTTTGGGCATGCAGCTGGCCTTAACTGTCATGAATCCTTTCTTGTTTTCAGAGCTCAGTTTCTTTCTAGAAGGTTTACTGTTATTTCTGTGCAGTAATAGGCCAAGGAGGGTAAACCAAGGGTATTGGGTTGACCACTGGTTATGAATGAGAAGCTTTTATTACTTTAATTATATTCAGGAACAAGTACATCCTAAAGAGAAAAGAAGGGTTTGGGGGTGAACAGCTGTGAGTGTTGGTTGATCAACCCAAAAGAAGAAAAATAGAGTACTATATTTCCCCACTGATTATAATTTGAAAAGTCTAAAACCGATTTCTTTTGCTTTTCCATTTTCTCTTACTATTAGTTACAATTCTCTCTAATGCAAATACTGCACTTTCCATGTGAAATAATTCCATGTTTGGTGAATTGAAGTCGGATGAGGCAGAACTGCTGTATTCCACCTGTGGAGACAAGATGGGCATGCAGTGTGTGCTGAGGTGAGCCTGGCAGGCTCTGCTGGGTGAGACTTCCAGGAAAACCTCTCACTCTCACTTTTTATGTGGAAGGAACTCCTGTTGAGTTCATACATGTCTGTGAACCTGCTGGATGAGAGGCTGCCTCTGGTTATGCACAAGAATCTCCATGTGCTCGTCAATAACCATCTGGGCTTACTGCTGGCCCCTTAAGGTCCATCTGTAACTCAACCACCATTTTGAGACAGAGCAGACTGAATGCATATGTGTCCTGATCCTGCCTTTACCATGGGCCTTCTCCTGGACCATTCCTAGAGTATCTGCAAGGAAGTGGAAGCAGTTGTGCCAGCCATACTGCTAGGCAGGAGCTGGAGTGCCTGTGTCCCTCCCCTTGGCATGCTCCCCCACATTCTTCTACAGATGGCCTGCACCTCCTTACTTCGAAACCATGTTTGTAATGATATGGTTATTCACTGCTCTACAGCGCACTGCTCTACACTGAATGATTAAGTCTTGTTATAAAACTTGCTATGAGAGAATCTCAGTTCATCACAGAGTAGCTTCTAGATGAGCTGTTTGGTGTCCTGGTTCTAGGTTGAGTCTGCCCCTTATTTTCATCTTTCATATCTTTTCTTTCTCAAAAGGTAATACACTCATGTGGTCACAAATTCAAGCAGTAATGAATGTGCACTGCCCAGCGTCTGTTTGCACCCCCAACTGTCAGGGTCCCACTAATCACCATGTCCCTCCACAGCCACTTGTGTTTCTTAGTACATGCCAAATAATGGATTACACATTATTATTGTGCCATTTCACATAAAAGATATCACAATACTGTGTTGAGTATGTATATATGCTGTCCTTCACTTCACTTTAAAAAGAAAATTACTATTTCTTGGTAATCTTTTTAAACTTTTGGGTCTTGAGCCACTGTGAAAATCTACCAAAGGCCATTGATTCACCCTGGAGAGAAACACCCACCTGGAAGGCTCAAAGATCTCCTAGGGACCTGTCTTCCAGCAGAAGTCTGATGAATTTTGCTGATTCTAAACATTCCAGGCTTCTGGATTCATGGGGACAAAACTTGATAGTGAAGTCTTGATAATTTTAGACCATGAGAGATTGTTTCAGGATGTTCTCTCACCTGGACCTTTTCCATCCTTCAGGACTTTGTCAAGGATACCAGGAGCTACAGTAAGAAAATGGTGGATGACCTCCTGGACCAGGTTATAGGTAAGGGCAACTCCAGGATGCTGTCCCAGTTGAGGCGGGTGGGCAGTGGGCCAAGCTATCACATGTTGAGCAACTTAAACACAGCTACTCCACACATACAAGTATGACTGCACACTAGAATTCCAAAGACCAGCACACAAGGGGAATGTAAAATTTCTCATTTGTCACTATCTTATATGGGTTATATGTTGGAAGGCAATAACTTCAATATGTTGGTAAAATGAGATAAGTAACTAAAATTAATTTTAATATGGTTACTAGGAAATTTCATAGTAGATTTGTGCTTCCATTATATTTCTCTTGATTTGGATTGAATTTTATCATCATCCTTTAAACAATGTTGATAGTAGTTTTGGCAGAGAATACAGTTGCTTGTGGAATGCCTGGTTCTTAGTTATGGTTTGTGTTTAGGCTCATTAGAACAGGTCCAATATGGACTTTATTCTAGGCTAGTATACCTGACTGCCAAAGAGTGGCCCTATTGGATTCTCTTCTGAAAACCGAAAATTTTCAGTGAGGTCTCCACTCTGGTTGCATGGAGCTTAGGCATGTCCCAGCCCCGTGTGAGCTCTGAGAACTTTTTGGCTCACAGACATCTGGAAGTTTTTCTTTGGCCTTGTGGATTTTTTTCTGAATGTGCTTACCTCTGTGAATTATGGCAGAGCTGAAGGCACCTCTGAGTAGATTTCTGGAGCTCTTTCTCTAGCAGAACCATCCTCTCCAAGACTCTGCCCTTCCCTTTTCCCCTCTCCTTGTAGACATTTAAGTTGCTCAACAGCTACATGAGCTAGTGACTTTTGGATCAGCCCAAATGTAGGTTCTCAATAACTTAACATTCATAATGTCCAACATCCATTTGGACATTTGGTGACCACCCATCCTTCCTCACTCACTTTTCTCTCTCAGAGTTTGTGATTCTATGTTGCCTGGCAGCAGTGTCTGAAATAAGCACTTCATATGGTTTGTTCAGCTTTGTGGTTGGTTCCAGCAGGAGGCAAGTTTACTCCCTCATGGCTCCTTCAAATTGCTTGCACCATTGGCCTACATTCTAATTGCAACTTGATTACTTTTCTATAGATAAGCTATTGTTAAAAGGTTAATTTTGACTGCTCACATCACATTGAATAATAAATATTTAATACTAAATGGACATTTTGTGGCCTTTTAATGTGTAGTATTAAAAGAAGTTTATATGAAGAAACACACATTATAAATAACTATGGCAGTATTTATTTTTCTGATTAAAAAATCATTGTAGGTGGGCAGGTCTGACACTGAGGGAGGGGGCGGTAAGCTGGCCGCTCGGGAGACCATGTGAGAGCATGCTCCAGCTGCAGCCGTGCTATGGACAATCAGCACAGATAGATGCAAATGCTCAAAAAATTATCATGGTGATGAATACACAACTATGTGATAATATTGTGAGCCATTGATTATAACTATGTCAAGAATGTACATCAAGAATGGTTGTATGGAGAGTTCCAAGATGGCGGCTTAGTAAGGTACATGCGTCTTAGTTCCTCCTCCTCCAAAGCAACTACTAGGTGAACTGAAACAGTGCAGAACAGCTCCCGGGGCTATGGCAGGGAATGGACCCACAACGTACCCCAGTCTGGACTGGCTAGTCTGACTGCGAGACTTGGCTGTGGTGAGGTCCCCGAGCGGCGTGCGATTTCCCGAGCAGTGGCAGCTGCGGCGGTCGGAGCTACTCCCTCCCTCCTTCCCAGGCCGGCTGAGAGTCTCGGAGAGGCAAGTTACCCAAGCCGAGGTGGCCGGAGCCCCTCTTTTGCGGGCGGCTTCGAGTCTTGGCTTCGTGTCCGCGGCTAAGAGTCTCAGATCAGAGGGCTATCCAAGCCGCGGTGGCCCCCACCCACGGGTGGATTCCTGGTCCGGTGGGGAATTCCCCAGGCTGCGGCGGCCGATGACTGACGCCCCTCCCCCGCAGGTGACATCCTGGTCCGGTGGTGAATTCCCTGGGCCCACTGCAGCCAGTGACCAGCCACAGGGTCCCCTCAAACCACGGTGGCTGACGCCCCCACCACGCGTGGCCCCTGAACCAACGGAGAGAATTGGATTGGAAATCCCCAGGCCACGGAGATCAGTGACTGGGGGGTTCCATTCCAAACACTTGAGACAAATGTGTGCCACGAGCGCCACCTACTTGGCAGGATAAGAAAAACAGAACCCAGAGATTTCACAGAAAAATCTTACAACCTCGTTGGGTCTGACACCCAGGGAAATCTGACTAAATGCCCAGACGCCAGCAGCAGAAGATAACTGTCCATGCTCAGAAGATTGAGAATATGGCCCAGTCAAAGGAACAAGCCAATAGTTCAAATGAGATACAAGAGCTGAGACAATTAATGCTGAATATACGAACAGAAATGGAAAACCTCTTCAAAGATGAAATCGATAAATTGAGGGAGGACATGAAGAGGACATGGGCTGAACATAAATAAGAAATAGAAAAACTGAAAAAACAAATCACAGAACTTATGGAAGTGAAGGATAAAGTAGAAAAGATGGAAAAAACAATGGATACCTACAATGATAGATTTAAAAAGACAGAAGATAGAATTAGTGATTTGGAGGATGGAACATCTGAATTCCAAAAAGAAATAGAATATATCGGGAAAAGAATGGAAAAATTTGAACAGGGTATCAGGGAACTCAAGGACAATATGAAGCACACAAATATACGTGTTGTGGGTGTCCCAGAAGGAGAAGAGAAGGGAAAAGGAGGAGAAAAACTAATGGAAGAAATTATCACTGAAAATTTCCCAACTCTTATGAAAGACCTAAAATTACAGATCCAAGAAGTGCAGCGCACCCCAAAGAGATTAGATCCAAATAGGCATTCTCCAAGACACTTACTGGTTAGAATGTCAGAGGTCAAAGAGAAAGAGAGGATCTTGAAAGCAGCAAGAGAAAAACAATCCATCACATACAAGGGAAACCCAATAAGACTATGTGTAGATTTCTCAGCAGAAACCATGGAAGCTAGAAGACAGTGGGATGATATATTTAAATTACTAAAAGAGAAAAACTGCCAACCAAGACTCCTATATCCAGCAAAATTATCCTTCAAAAATGAGGGAGAAATTAAAACATTCTCAGACAAAAAGTCACTGAGAGAATTTGTGACCAAGAGACCAGCTCTGCAAGAAATACTAAAGGGAGCACTAGAGTCAGATACAAAAAGACAGAAGAGAGAGGTATGGAGAAGAGTGTAGAAAGAAGGAAAATCAGATATGATATATATAATACAAAAGGCAAAATGTTAGAGGAAAATATTATCCAAACAGCAATAACACTAAATGTCAATGGACTGAATTTCCCAATCAAAAGACACAGATTGGCAGAATGGATTAAAAAACAGGATCCTTCTATATGCTGTCTACAGAAAACACATCTTAGACCCAAAGATAAACATAGGTTGAAAGTGAAAGGTTGGGAAAAGATATTTCATGCAAATAACAACCAGAAAAGAGCAGGAGTGGCTATACTAATATCCAACAAATTAGACTTCAAATGTAAAACAGTTAAAAGAGAAAAAGAAGGACACTATATACTAATAAAAGGAACAATTAAACAAGAAGACATAACAATCATAAATATTTACGCACCGAACCAGAATGCCCCAAAATACGTGAGGAATACGCTGCAAACACTGAAAAGGGAAATAGACACAAATACCATAATAGTTGGAGACTTCAATTCACCACTCTCATCAATGGACAGAACATCTAGACAGAGGATCAATAAAGAAATAGAGAATCTGAATATTACTATAAATGAGCTAGACTTAACAGACATTTATAGGACATTACATCCCACAACAGCAGGATACAACTTTTTCTCAAGTGCTCATGGATCATTCTCAAAGATAGACCATATGCTGGGTCACAAAGCAAGTCTTAACAAATTTAAAAAGATTGAAATCATACACAACACTTTCTTGGATCATAAAGCAATGAAGTTGGAAATCAATAATAGGCGGAGTGCCAGAAAATTCACAAATACGTGGAGGCTCAACAACACACTCTTAAACAACGAGTGGGTCAAAGAAGAAATTGCAAGAGAAATTAACAAATACCTCGAGGTGAATGAAAATGAAAACACAACATATCAAAACCTATGGGATGCAGCAAAGGTAGTGCTAAGAGGGAAATTTATTGCCCTAAATGCCTATATCAGAAAAGAAGAAAAGGCAAAAATGCAGGAATTAACTGTCCACTTGGAAGAACTGGAGAAAGCACAGCAAACTAATCCCAAAGCAAGCAAAAGGAAAGAAATAACAAAAATTAGAGATGAAATTGAAAACATGAAAACAATAGAGAAAATCAATAAGGCCAGAAGTTGGTTCTATGAGAAAATCAATAAGATTGATGGGCCCTTAGCAAGATTGACAAAAAGAAGAAGAGAGAGGATGCAAATAAATAAGATCAGAAATGGAAAGGAGACATAACTACTGACCTCACAGAAATAAAGGAGGTAATAACAGGATACTATGAACAACTTTACACTAATAAATACAACAATTTAGAGGAAATGGACGGGTTCCTGGAAAGACATGAACAACCAACTTTGGCTCAAGAAGACATAGATGACCTCAACAAACCAATCACAAGTAAAGAAATTGAATCAGTCATTCAAAAGCTTCCTAAAAAGAAAAGTCCAGGACCAGAAGTCTTCACATGTGAATTCTATCAAACATTCCAGAAAGAATTAGTACCAACTCTCCTCAAACTCTTCAAAAAAATCGAAGCAGAGGGAAAACTACCTAATTCATTCTATGAAGCCAACATCACCCTCATACCAAAACCAGGCAAAGATATTACAAAAAAAGAAAACTACAGACCAATCTCTCTAATGAATATAGATGCAAAAATCCTCGATAAAATTCTAACAAATCGTATCCAACAACACATTAAAAGAATTATACATCATGACCAAGTAGGATTCATCCCAGGTATGCAAGGATGGTTCAACATAAGAAAATTAATTAATGTAATACAGCATATCAACAAATCAAAGCAGAAAAATCACATGATCATCTCAATTGATGCAGAGAAGGCATTTGACAAGATTCAACATCCTTTCCTGTTGAAAACACTTCAAAGGATAGGAATACAAGGGAACTTCCTTAAAATGATAGAGGGAATATGTGAAAAACCCACAGCTAATATCATCCTCAATGGGGAAAAATTGAAAACTTTCCCCCTAAGATCAGGAACAAGACAAGGATGTCCACTATCACCACTATTATTCAACATTGTGTTGGAGGTTCTAGCCAGAGCAATTAGACAAGAAAAAGAAATACAAGGCATCAAAATTGGAAAGGAAGAAGTAAAACTATCACTGTTTGCAGATGATATGATACTATACGTCGAAAACCCAGAAAAATCCACAACAAAACTACTAGAGCTAATAAATAAGTACAGCAAAGTAGCAGGTTACAAGATTAACATTCAAAAATCTGTAGCATTTCTATACACTAGCAATGAACAAGCGGAGGGGAAATCAAGAAACGAATCCCATTTACAATTGCAACTAAAAGAATAAAATACCTAGGAATAAATTTAACTAAAGAGACAGAAAACCTATATAAAGAAAACTACAAAAAACTGCTAAAAGAAATCACAGAAGACCTAAATAGATGGAAGGGCATACCGTGTTCATGGATTGGAAGACTAAATATAGTTAAGATGTCAATCCTACCTAAATTGATTTACAGATTCAATGCAATACCAATCAAAATCCCAACAACTTATTTTTCAGAAATAGAAAAACCAATAAGCAAATTTATCTGGAAGGGCAGGGTGCCCTGAATTGCTAAAAACATCTTGAGGAAAGAAAACGAAGCTGGAGGTCTCGCACTGCCTGACTTTAAGGCATATTATGAAGCCACAGTGGTCAAAACAGCATGGTATTGGCATAAAGATAGATATATCGACCAATAGAATCGAATAGAGTGCTCAGATATACACCCTCTCATCTATGGACATTTGATCTTTGATAAGGCAGTCAAGCCAACTCACCTGGGACAGAACAGTCTCTTCAATAAATGGTGCCTAGAGAACTGGATATCCATATGCAAAAGAATGAAAGAAGACCCATATCTCACACCCTATAAAAAAGTTAACTCAAAATGGATCAAAGATCTAAACATTAGGTCTAAGACCATAAAACAGTTAGAGGAAAATGTAGGGAGATATCTTATGAATCTTACAATTGGAGGCAGTTTTATGGACCTTAAACCTAAAGCAAGAGCACTGAAGAAGGAAATAAATAAATGGGAACTCCTCAAAATTAAACACTTTTGTGCATCAAAGAACTTCATCAAGAAAGTAGAAAGACAGCCTACACAATGGGAATCAATATTTGGAAATGACATATCAGATAAAGGTCTAGTATCCAGAATTTATAATGAGATTGTTCAACTCAACAACAAAAAGACAGCCAACCCAATTACAAAGTGGGAAAAAGACTTGAATAGACAGCTCTCAGAGGAGGAAATACAAATGGCCAAAAGGCACATGAAGAGATGCTCAATGTCCCTGGCCATTAGAGAAATGCAAATCAAAACCACAATGAGATATCATCTCACACCCACCAGAATGGCCATTATCAACAAAACAGAAAATGACAAGTGCTGGAGAGGATGTGGTGAAAGAGGCACACTTATCCACTGTTGGTGGGAATGTCAAATGGTGCAACCACTGTGGAAGGCAGTTTGGCGGTTCCTCAAAAAGCTGAATATAGAATTGCCATATGACCCAGCAATACCATTGCTGGGAAACTACTCAAAGGAATTAAGGGCAAAAACTCAAATGGACATTTGCACACCAATATTTATAGCAGCATTATTTACAATTGCAAAGAGTTGGAAACAGCCAAAATGTCCATCAACAGAAGAATGGCTAAACAGACTGTGGTATATACATACGATGGAATATTATGCAGCTTTAAGGCAGGATAAACTTATGAAGCATGTAATAACATGGATGGACCTAGAGAACATTATGCTGAGTGAGTCTAGCCAAAAACTAAAAGACAAATACTGTATGGTCCCAATGATGTGAATCGACACTCGAGAATAAACTTGGAATATGTCATTGGTAACAGAGTTCAGCAGGAGCTAGAAACAGGGTAAGATACTGGGTAATTGGAGCTGATGGGATACAGACTGTGCAATAGGACTAGATACAAAAACCCAAAAATGGACAGCACAATAATACCAAATTGTAAAGTAATCATGTTAGAACACTGAATGAAGCTGCATCCAAGCTATAGATTTCTGTTTTGTTTTGTTTTGTTTGTTTTGTTCTTACTATTATTACTTTTATTTTTTTCTCTACATTAACATTCTATATCTTTTTCGGTTATATTGATAGTTCTTCTAAACTGATGCAAATTACTAAGAAACGATGATCATGCATCTATGTGATGATGTTAAGAATTACTGATTGCATATGTAGAATGGTATGATTTCTAAAAAAAAAAAATGGACAGCACAATACTACCTAATTGTAATGCAATTATGTTAAAACACTGAATGAAGCTGCATCTGAGCTATAGTTTTTTTTCTTATGTATTTTTGTATTTTTTATTTTTATTTTTATTTTTTCTCTATATTATCATTTTATTTCTTTTTCTGTTGTCTTGCTATTTCTTTTTCTAAATCGATGCACATGTACTAAGAAATGATGATCATACATCTATGTGATGATATTAAGAATTACTGATTGCATATGTAGAATGGAATGATTTCTAAATGTTGTGTTAGTTTATTTTTTTTAATTAATAAAAAAAATCATTGTAAAAACATGAGTGAATCTCAAAATATTATTTTGAGTAAAAGATCCCAGATTCAGAAGCATGCAAACTGAATGATTATTCACTTTTCAGGCACATTTCTTACATCAGGATATTTTTAAGGTATTATTTCTGCCAGATTACAGGACATATGCTCAGAGGTGGTGGGTTGAGGGTCCTGTAGGGAAAGACAGTACCTGCTGGGGGAGGCACCCCTCTCCTGTGACCTGTGCTTAGGCCAGGAGTGACTTCTTTGTTGTTTAGTGCGTGTTTCATTTTCCAGGTCTAATTACCTGGCTCCATTTTGTTCCTGAGCTACCCTGGGGAAGGTTTTATGTATGATCTTATCTGTTGGGGAAGTTTCCTTCTAGTATGAGTTTTTTTTTTTTTTTTTTTTTTTTAAAGGAAAGACAGAGAGAAGGAAGGAAGGATAGAAGGAAGGAAGGAAGGAAGAAAGGGAAACATCTTTAAACATTTTCTTGTTTTATTGTATTCTGTTTCTCCGTTTTTGTTACATGGGCTGGGGCCGGGAATCGAACCGAGGTCCTCCGGCATAGCAGGCAAGCACTTTGCCCGCTGAGCCACCGCGGCCCGCCCTCTAGTATGAGTTTTTACTTTAATAAGTGGAAATGCTTTGTCTGCATATTTTTACTCATATTTTTCAATGTGGCTTATTACATTAATTTATTGTCTTATATTGAAGTGCTCTTACATAACTGGAATAAATCCCACTGTATAATGTTATATAAATGGAAAGTTAACTATTTTCATTTACTTTTGGATTTTGCATGCTAGCATTTTGTTGAAGATTTTTTTTTTTTTTATATTCATAAGGGATTTTGTTCTGTAATATTTTTTTCTAGTTATATCTTTATCTGGGTTTGGTTTGAGGTTGCTGCTGGCCTCAGAAAATGAGTTTTTGAGGAACTTTGATGGAGTTTAAGCAGGACATGTGTTGATTCTTGGAATCATTGGTATACTTCAGTAGTGAAGCCACCTGGTCCTGGACTTTTCAATTTTGATTACTGCCTTAATATCAACTATTTATTTTATGTTCATGTATTCTATTTCTTTTTTATTCATTGTAGGCATGTTAATGTTTCTAGGAATTTTCCATTTTATCTAGGTTATTTAATTTGCTGGGATATATTTGTATAATATGGTATCCTCATATAATTCCTTTTATCACTGTAGGGTCAGTAGTAATGCCCCCACCCTTTGTTAGTATAGTTAAACATTAGACAATTTTATTGACCTTTTTAAAAAAAGACAATTTTATTGACTTTTTCATGATTCTGGTTTTTTAATCTTCTATTTCCTTTCTCCTGTTCAAACATTTATAATTTCATTCCTTCAGCTCACTTTGGGTTTGCTTGGTCTTCTTTGTCTAATTTTTCCAGTTATGAGCTTAGATCTCTATTTCAAGATCTTCTTTTTTGGAATTTTCAAGCATTATTTCAATATAACTATGCTTGCAGAAATATACTCATATTGGCTAGTAGAAAGCAATTTAAATTTAACTTATGCTAAACAATTTGAACCAAAAGCTTCATGCATAATTTAAGATTAAAAAAGAAAAATGATTTGCAATCTGATTTTATTTTCATCTATTAGAAATATATAAAAGATTCTCTTCTCCCTCAAATGCTGCTGTAGTAGCCAGCAAGAATCATGAGAAATTTGTCTTTGCATCAGAAAAATAGCATGCATTGCACTGTGAAAATTTTAAAAATTAGTTCAGAAACATATTATTTTCCATTTGTTTCCCAGAGCCTGCCAATGCAAAACAAAACAAAGCATCATTTTAATGTTTCAATGCTAGTTTACATAATTCAGTAACTAGATGTGTGTGGGAGAAAGGGAGTGGATAGGCAAAATACATGGTAAAATTGTAAAAGCTGTCTGATTCCATTAATATTGCAGGTAGATTGCCCATTTGCACAAACCAGGATAGAGATATTTTCTTGAGTCTAAACATTATCAGCTCAGAGCAGCTGCTAATGTACAATGAGGAAACACGGCACACTGAGTGCCATATTTACTGATTTATAGAGGAAAGGACAAAATTCAGTTTTATCTCCAGTTTTTCAGGTCAGAACTGAAAACATTTCTACCAGAAAATTATTCCATCTTTCAGAGTCAACATTCATGAGGTGACATGCCATGGATCTACTGAAATTTAAATTTGCATCAGCACTCATATGTAAAATAGTTACAAAATTTCAAAGGCCACTTGTCTTTAGAAGTTACTCAAAAATAAAAAGGGTCTTTCCAGAATGACCGTAGCAGAATATCTACCCAGTTATAAGAAATCCTTAACAAAAGCATCTAGCTCCTTGAGGACTTTACCTCAGAAAAAGGAGCCCAAAGTGAAGAATAAGCTCTGACAAGGAGAATAAAATATAACTTACAATATCTTGAAAATAAATGTGAATATATGCTCAAAAGATGATAAAAGAGATAAATTTTCATAATCCTATCTAGGATTAGGCTTATCATGTTTGTAGTACAACCTCTCTCTGATTACTGAAAATCAGTTTACAAGGAGCATGCTCATGTTTTCCTCCTTTTTTCAAAAGGTAAAATTCTATGGGAAGGGACTGATAATATTCAATCTTCCACAAATTCATCACATTTTTTAAACGGAAAAACTCCAATTGGACTAGAAAGTTCATTTTATCAATATACTTACATTGTTTCCAAAAGGTGTGATTATAAGTATAATTTTGCATTCTGGTTTTTCATGAACTTTGTGTTATCATTCTTCATATCAGGAAATAATAACAAATGGAAATTATTATAGATTTTAACATAGATTTTTCCAACATTTAGACTTGACAGTATTTATCATGATATTAGTATTCATTTTTAGTTTTGAAATATTAGCCAAAAGCATATATTTTCTAATATTTGGAGTTGCATCTACATCAAATGTCATTTTGAAGTAGCTTCTTTTTAACTTTTAATTCAAAGTAATATCTGGCTGTGGTAGTTAGGTTCAGGTGTCAAGTTGGCCAGTTCAATGTGCCTAATTCTGTTTCTGTGAACATGAGCCAATGGTACATGAACATCATCTACTGTCAGCTAAGAGGCGTGCCTGCTATAATGAATGATGCTTGATTTAATTGGCTGGTGTTTAAATGAGAGAGTTCAACATAGCACAGCCCAAGCAGCTCAGCATACCTCATCTCAGTACTCACGACTCAGCCCAGGCCTTTGGAGATGCAGAAAGAAATCACCCCAGGGAAAGTTGTTGGACTCCCAAAGCCTGGAGAGAAGGCAAACAGAGATCATCCCTGTGCCTTTCCACATAAGAACGAACCTCAGTTGAAAGTTAACTGTCTTTCCTCTGAAGAACTAATTAAATAAATCCACTTTTATTAAAAGCCAATCCATCTCTGAGGTGTTGCATTCCAGCAATAGCAAAGTAGAACACTGGCCTTCATGAATCAATGAGAAAATCTTTTTCTTTACCTAGTGATTTGCAAAAGAAGGCAAGAAAACTTTAACTCCAGGGAAAGTTGTTGGGCTCCAAAGGCCTGGAGAGAAGGCCAGCAGAGATCATCCCTGTGCCTTCCCACATAAGAAAGAACCTCAGTTGAAAGTTAGCTGCCTTTCCTCTGAAGAACTAATGAAATAAATTCCCTTTCATTAAAAGCCAATCCATCTCTGGTGTGTTGCATTCCAGCAGTAGCAAAGTAGAACACTGGCCTTCATGAATCAATGAGAAAATCCTTTTCTTTACCTAGGGATTTGCAAAGTAAGGCAAGAAAACTTTTTTTTGACATACCACATTATATCCACTCAACTGTAGACCACCCCACATAATTGAAACAATGAAATACCTAAATCAATAGACGAAAAAGCTCTTAACCAATATAACTGGAAACAGTCTGTCAATTTGGAAGATTATTTGGTATTTTTGACTGACTAATATTTTTATTCACCCTCATAGGTCTGGTACTAATAGAGGAGAATTATAAATACAGAAGAAATTGTAGAAGGTGGGGCAACTGCTACAGATAGGTTTATTCCAAATTATTTAGTCTATGGGGGTCTAAATTACTCAGATGTAAAGATAAATGCAGTCAATGAATGTTCAGTTATTTTTTGAGCTCAAGGTATTAAGAATTTCTGAAATCTGCCCAATATCTCCATTTCATTTTTCAGAATCTTATAATTTCCCAATCAACACAACTAATCAAAAAACAAATAAGTTGGCAATTTTATGATTAGAATGTTCAATGCAATTCAGCCATTCATAGAATAAGAGACTATATATGGTATCCACAACATCAACTTGTAGCTAAAAGAAATAAAGGATTATATTAGCTAAGGCACAGCAACACTTTGCTTTCCTACATTTGCATTGAGCTTGGAATTTAAAGTCCTAAGGGCATTATTTTCTTTCTTCAGAGTAGTCAGAAAAATTTACACCACCTCATTTTTGTGAGCTATACCAATCAGGATTCGTCTTGGAAATAGTCACTCTAAGTATCCAGGAATTAAGTCTTTAAAATGTTAGAGGAGTTGGAAGAAGCAAAAAGTGAGAAAACTCACAAAAAGCTCTGAAATTGCCTCTTAAGATTTTGGTGGATAGTTATTGTAATCTAAGGGTTCCAAGTAAATACCCACCAACTATCATAGTAAACACAAAACAGATGGTTCTCAAAAGTTTCCAGGAATGCTTTATTAAACTTATATCCATCCACATGTCTGGCTGTAATATCTTGGAGAGAAAAATCCTGGTTTTTGTGCTTAATTTCCTCCTTCAAAACTGTGTTATTGATAAATTCTTTCCCAGAAACATGAGGGAAATGAGACTCTGGAATAGGTGACTTTTGCTGTATCCTCTGGAAGGCAGCAATAAAATTAGAAGCAGGTAATAATGATTCCAAGTTGTTAATATTCAATTCCACATTGAAATCATTCAATCTGGATCTGGATTAGATAAAAATCCATGTCTTAATCATGATATTATGCTTCTTAATATGTGGATTATATATGTGCAAGTTTTCTCATATTACTTGTAGACTCATCAATTTAAATTCCTTTGGAATCCTCTGAATCCTTACTAAAAAGAAAAACAAATGAAGAATTCATCAACATTCAAATAAACAAGCTCTCTACCATAACAGAATATTTCAGTCTTAAGTTCACCTTTTCTTTTAGACATTCCTTCTGAAGAATTCAGAATTGTTTAATTCCTGGTGATTTTCCATAACTTTTGTGGGAAAAGTCCATGACTGACTCTTCTTACTAAATTGATAATTTTTTCAGGACAGTCTACATTCATCATTATCTTTATCATTATTTGTTTTAGTTTGCTAAATCTTCCAGAATGAAGAATGCCATAAATGGGTCCGCTTTTAAAAAGAGATCTATTATATTACAAGTTAACAGTTGTAAGGTCATAAAAATGTCCAAACTGAGGCATCTTTCTTCTCCTAGCTTCCCTTGGCTCTCTCTAGGTACTGTCTTGCTTAGGCCATTCTAACATGTTTGGTATTTGCAAACCACAGCAGCAGCACCTCACTCTCCAGTACCAAAATCTGTTCTAGTTTTCTAGCTGCCAGAATGCAATATACCAGAAACTGAATGGATTTTAAAAAAGAAAATTTAATAAATTGTTAGCTTACAATTCTAAGACTGAGAGAATGTCCCAATTAAAACAAGTGTATAGAAATGTCCAATCTAAGGCATCCAGGGAAAGATACATTGGCTCAAGAAAGTCAACAGCATTCAACATTTCTCTCTCAGCTGGAAGGGCACATGGTGAACATGGCAGAATCTGCTGGCTTTTTTGTGGCTCTACCAAAAAGGGACTTTCTCCAAAATGCTTCCTCTTTTAAAGGATTCCAGTAAGTAACTCCACCTTCAGTGGATGGAGACCCACCTCCATGGAAACCATCTAATCAAAAGTGACCACCCACAGTTGGGTGGGTCACATCTTCATGGAAACAATCAAAATGCTCCCACCCAGCAATGTTGAACAAGGATTAAAAGGCATGGCTTTTCTTGGGTCCACCACAGATTCAGACCAGCACACTGAGAAATTGCCAAACTGACTTCCATAATGTCCATTTTACGTTACCACTAGCACTGAATATGACCTCCTACTTCACCAAATCTCAAATTCTTTGTAGTTTCATGTTTGTTTAATAGTAGCCTTTGAGAGTATGGGAGGTGTCATCTCATTGTGGTCTTGATTTGCATTTCCCTAATAGCCTGTGAGGTTGAGCATTTTTCTTGTGCGTTTTTGTCCTCTGTATTTTCTCTTTGGAAAAATATCTTTCCTTGCCCTTTGCCCATTTTTAATTGAGGTATTCATCTTTTTATTGTTGAGTCATAGGAAATGTCTGCCTTTTTAATTTTAATATTTTTATTGTAAAAACTTAATATACAAACATATATTCTTGATATAAAAATATTCCATCATTCCATACATGGTTTTCCAACAATGGCTAACAATATCATCACATAGTTGTTTTTTAACATTTGCATAATTACCGGAAAAGGAATAAAAAGAAAAAAGAAAAAAAGTCATACATACCATAAACCTCACCCTTTCTTCTCATTGACCAACAGTGTTTCCATCTGCCCAGTTTATTTTACACTTTTTCTGCCCTATTATTTCTTTATTTATTTTAACCATATTTTTTACTCATCTGTTCATACCCTGGATATAAGGAGCATCAGACACAAGGTTCTTACAATCATGCACTCACATTGTAAGTGTTATATCTTTATACAATTGTCTTCAAGAATCTAGTCTGCTGGAATACAGCTCAACCGTTTCATGTACTTCCCTCCAGCCACTCCAATACACCATAAAGTAAAAAGGGATATCTATATAGTACATGAGAATAACCTCCAGGATAAATCTCATCTCCATTTGAAATCTCTCAGCCACTGAAACTTTATTTTGTCTCATTTATCTCTTCCCCATTTTGGTCAAGAAGAAATGTCTGCCTTTTGACTGACTGGATAGTTTAATCTATTTACAATTAAATCACTACTGACAATGCATTTCATTCTTCTGCTATTTTGCAGGTTAGCCTTTGTATGTCTCATGCATTTTTGGTTCCTCAATTCTCCTGTTAATGCCTACTTTTATATTTGTTTAATTTTTGTTAATCCATGTTTAATGCCTCCTCTTTTCTATCTGGATATATTTTCCCTCCATTTCCTTGTGGTTACCATGGGGTTAAAAATTAAACATCCCAAAGATATAATAATTATATTTGGTTGGACACTGATAACTTAAAAAACATTCACATATACTTTTCCTATAACCCTCTCTGCCCGAACTTTTTTTCTTGTTCCTTCTTATATCTTTATACATTATATGAATTTATAGATAATTTATAGATATGTCTATATGACTATATATCTATGTAATTATATATAGATTTATAATTACATTTTATGCATTTGCACCTTAGCACCTGTAAGAAATAAGAATCACACTCATGTACCAAACAATATAAACAACAATACTGGCATTTAATTGACCAAATGGCTATCTTCACTGCAATCTTCATTCTTTGTGCCATTTTGAACAATTTTCTATTTTATTTTCCTTTCACATGAAGACATCCCTTTAACTTTGCTTGTAGGGCAGCTCTAGTGGTGATGAACTCACCTTTTCCTTATCTAAGAATGCTTTAATCTACATTTTGAAAGAAAGTTTCACAAATTATAAAATGCTTTGCTAACAGCTGTTTTCTTTCATTATATTAAGTATTTCAACTAACTGTACTCTTGCCTCCATGGTTTCTGAGAGGAATTTGCACTCACTGTAATTGGGACTCCCATTTACATAATATGAGACTTTTGTCTTGCAGCTTTCAGAACTGCCTCCTTTTCCTTTGTATTGGATAGTGTGATCAATATATGAAAAGATGCATTTTTCTTTATGTTTATCCTGCTTTTTGTTCTATGAGTTTCTTGGAAGTGCATATTCATGTCTTTTGATGTCATGAAAGTTTATTTGTAATTATTTTTAAAAATATTATCTTTGCACCTCTATTTATCTCTTTTCCTTCTTGGATTCCCATAATGTAAATGTTGTTACACTTGATGGGGTGTCCCACAGGTGTCTTAGTTATTATTTGCTTTTAATAATTCTTCTTTTTCCCCTCTGAATCATTTCAAGTGTCTTGTATTTAAGTTCATGGATTCTTTATTCTACCAGCTCTAATCTGTGAAAACTTCTGGGGAATATTTCTATTTTAGTTTTCTTCAACTACAGAAGTTCTGTTTGGTTCCTTTTTAAAATTTCTATAACTTTACTAAGATTTTCATATTGTTCAATATTTGTTTTCCTGATATTCTTTAGTTCTTTCTCTGTATTTTCCTTCATCTCCTTAGGCATTAAGAACATTTTTAAAGGTTTCTTTCAGTATGTTGACATTCTGGTCTTCCTTGGGTATGCTCTAGATTTTTATCCTTTTCTGGTGGATTGACCATTTTTTTCTGTTTCTGTATTGCTTTGTGCTCTTTTTTTTGGACAGTATACATTCTAATATTTTTTCAAAAAATATTAGAAAAAATTTTGAAATATTAAAAAAATCCCAGAGAATAGGATTCATTTTCTGAGACATCTATTTCATGAGTTTTGTAAGCAGCTGGGGATAAGAAGAGATTTTCTTGAGACTTACATCTCCTATCAGGAAGTTATGCAAAAGATGAATGCAGTGTACAGGGTTTCCCCTGTCTTTTCCTGTGTATTGTCCTAGCCTTTTGCTTGTTATTTGTTTTGGATTTCCCTTGTTTAATGAAGACAAACTATTTCCCAGAAGATAGACCTCCATCTCCAGGGTGTTGTGAAGCTGGCAAGCCTTTGCTCCAGACTGTCCAGCACTAAAGTTTCTTTCACTCTTTTCATTATCTCAAGCCACATTTGCCTGAAGTGAAAATTCTAGGAGGAAGGACATACTGGGGATGCCTTTCTCCTGTCAATTTCCCAGGAGAAAAGAACCAGGAACTCATAAAATAGGTGTTTAAAAGCTCCAAAATGCCCTATGGAAGAGGTTAGGGATGGGACCATCAACTTCTTCCATGACTCCCCAAAGCTGAATTTTCTTGTACTCTAAAAAAAGGGAGAAACATAGAGCCTGGAGATACATAAAGCCACATACCAACTTAAAGTTCTTGATTGACAAAATTTTAGGAGCAGGGGTCCTGTTCTGAAAAGGATAATTTCTTTTTTGCTCAGTTCCTATTGCTTAACAGCTCAGTAAAGGCAACTGCGAGTCTTCTAAGTCCAGAGCACTGCCCTAGGCAAGAGCAGAATTAAGCTCATCTGAGAGACAAAGTAACTAGTGAGGTGAAATGAGTTAAATCAGTAAAGGTCCAATAAGACTATGTGTGTATTTCTCAGCAGAAACCATGGAGGCAAGAAGGAAATGGTATGACATATTTAAGCTTCTAAAATAGAAAAACTGCTAACCAAGAATTATATATCCAGCAAAATTGTCCTTCAAAAATGAAGAGGAGAATAAAACATTTTCAGGCAAACATTCATGAGAAAATTTGTGACCAAGAGACCAGCTCTGCAAGATATATGAAAGTGAACACTACAAGTAGATAGGAAATGGCTGGAGAGAGAGGTGTGAAGACTGTAGAAATGAAGACTATCAGTAAAGGTACTGTGCTGGTCTGAACCGTGGTAGATCCCTTTGGCATTATTGCTGGGTGGGAGCATTTCGATCATTTCCATGAAGATGTGACCCACCCAATTGTGGGTGGTCACTTTTGATTAGATGATTTCCACAGTGGTGTGGTTTCCACCCACTGAAGGTGGAGTTGCTCACTGGAATCCTTTAAAAGAGGAAACATTTTGGAGAGAGTCCCCTTTTGGTAGAGCCATGTGAAAGCCAGCAGATGCCACCATGTTCACCATGTGCCCTTCCAGCTGAGAGAGAAATGTTGAACATCGTTGGCCTTCTTGAACCAAGGTATCTTACCTCAGATGCCTTTGATTGGACATTTCCATACACTTGCTTTAATTGGGACATTTTCTCAGCCTCAGAACTGTAAACTAGCATCTGATTAAGTTCCCCTTTTTAAAAGCCATTCTGTTTCTGGTATATTGCATTCTGACAGCTAGCAAACTAGAACAGGTACAAAGAGGAAAAAAAGACTAGATATGACAAATAAAATCCCAAAAGCAAAATTATAAAAGAAAGTATTGCATTTAAAGTAATAACACTCAATATTAATGGATTAAACTCTCCAATCAAATGGCATAGAGTGGCAGAATAGATTTAAAAATGGCCCATCTATATGTTGTCTCCAGGAGACTCACTTTAGAGCCAAGAACAAAAATGGGCTGAAAGTGAAAGGTTGGAGAAAGGTATTTCATGCACAGAAAATCAGAAAAGAGCAGGAGTAGCTGTACTAATATCCAACAAATTAGACTTCAAATGTAAAACAATTAAAAAAAGACAAAGAAGGGCAATATTACTGACAAAAGGAACAATTCAACAAGAAGATACAACAATCATAAATATTTATGCACTGAGCCAGAGTGCTTCAAACTATATGAGGCAACCACTGAAAAAACTGAAGGGAGAAGCAGACACCTCTATCATAACAGTTGGAGATTTTAATTCCCTGCTGTCATCAATGGATACACATCTAGAAAGAGTATTAGCAAGGAAACAGAGAATGTGAACAATATAATAAAGGAATTGTATTTAACAGACATTTACAGAACACTACACCTCACAACAGAAAGGAAACACCTTTTTCTCAAGTACTCAAGTATCATTCTCAAGGATAGATCATATACTGGGTCACAAAGGAAGTCTCAATAAATTTGAAAAGATTGAAATCATATAAAACACTTTCTTGGGTCATAAAGGAACGAAGTTGGAAATCACTAACAGACAGAGGGCCAGAAAATTCACAAACATATGGAAGTTAAACAACACACATTTAAACAACAAGTTAGTCCAGGAAGAAATTACTGGAGAAATCAGTAATATCTCTAGGCAAATGAAATTTAAAACAAAACACATCAAAATTCATGGGATGCTGCAAAGGCAGTATTGAGAGGGAGGTTTATTGCCTTAAATGCCAAAATTAATGAAAGAAGAGGTGAGTGCAATGGTGGCACAGTGGCAGAATTCTTACCTGCCATGCCAGAGAGTTGGATTTTATTCCTGAGGCCTGCCCATGCCAAAAAAGAAAAGAAGAAGAAGAAAGAGCAAATATTGAGAAATTATCTGCTCAGTTGGAAAAATTAGCAAAGAACAGCAAACCAAAAAACAAACAAAAATAAACAAATAACCATACTTAGAGCAGAAATACATGAAATTGAGAAGACAAAAACACTCAAGAAATTCAACAAAACCAGAAAGTTAGTTCTTTGAGAAAATCAATAAAATTGATGGACACTTAGCTAGGTTGACAAAAAGAAAAAAAGAAAGGATGCAAATAAATAAAATAAAAAATGGAAAAGGAGATATAACCTACTGACCCCCCAGAAATAAAGGAGTTAATGAGAAGATACTAAAAGCAACAATATGCTAATAAACTAGACAATGTAGATGGAATGGATAGCTTCCTAGGAAGGTATGAACAAACAACCTTGCCTCAAGAGGAAATAGATGACCTCAACAAACCAATCACAAGTAAAGAGATTGAATCAGTCACCAAGAAGCTCCCAAAAACAAGAAGACCAGGTCCAGATGTCTTCAGATGTGAATTCTACCAAGTATCCAGGAAAGAATTAGTGCCTATCCTACTCAAACTGATAAAAAAAAATTGAACAGGTGGGAAGGATAGCTAAGTTATTCTATAAAGCCAAAATCACCCTCATACCAAAGCTAGACAAAGATAAAGAAAATTACAGACAAATCTTCATAATGAATATAAATGCAAAAATCCTCAACAAAATGCTTGCAAATTGAATCCAGCAGCACATTAAAAGAATTATACACATGGCCATGTGGGATTTATCCCAGGTATGAAAAGATGGTTCAACATAAGAAAATTAATTAATGAAAAATACCACACCAACAAGTCAAAGCAGAAAAATCACATGATCATGTCAGTTGATGAAGAAAAGGCATTTGAAAAATTCAACATCATTTCTTGATGAAAACAGTTGAAATTCTAGGAATAGAAGGGAATTTCCTCAACATGATAAAGGGAATATAAGAAAAACCCACAGCTAACATCATACTCAATGGGAAAAGACTGAGAGCTTTCACTGTAAGATCAGGAACAAGACAAGGAAGTCCATCATGACAACTGTTATTCAACTTTGTGTGAGAAGTTCTAGCCAGAACAATTAAACAAGAAAAAGAAATAAAAGGCATTCAAATTATAAAAGAAAAAGTAAAACCCTCGCTGTTTGCAGATGATATTACACTACCTGTCAAAAATCCCAAAAAATCTACAGCAAAGCTACCAGAGCCAATAAATGAGTACAGGAAAGTGGCAGGGTACAAGATCAACACCCCAAAATCAGTGGTGTTTCTGTATACTAGCAATGTGCAATCTGAGATGGTGCAATCTGAGATGGAAATCAAGAAAAAAATCCATTTACAATAACAACCAAAAGAAGAAAATACTTAGTTGTAGACTTAACTAAGGATGCAAAAGACTGATATACAGAATACTACAAGAAATTGCTAAAAGAAATCACAGAAGACCTAAATGAATGAAAGAGCATACCATGTTCACGATTTAGAATACTAAATATAGTTAAGATGTCAATTATACCTAAATTGATTTTAGATTCAATGCAATACCAATTACAACCCCAAACTTATGTTGCAGAATTAGAAAAACCAATAATGTATTTGGAAAGGAAGGATGCCATGAATAGCTAAAAGTATCTTGGGAAAGAAAAATGAAGTAAGAGGTCTCACATTACCTGACTTTAAACCATATTACAAAGCTACATTGATCAAAACAGCAGTTTACTGGCACAAAGATGGATATATTGACCAATGGAATTGAATAGAATGTTCAGATATAAACCCTTTCATTTATGGACAATTGATCTTTGATAAGGCAGTCAAGCCAACTCACCTAGGACAGAGCAGCTTTTTCAATAAATGGTGCTTAGAGAACTGGATATCCATATGTAAAATAATGAAAGAGGATGCATAACTCACACCCTATGCAACATTTAACTCAAAATAGATCAAAGACCTAAAGATTAGAGCTAAGACCATAAAAATTTTCGTAGAAAATACTTGTAATAGGAGGCAGTTTACTAGATCTTACACCCAAAGCATGAGCATCGAAGAAAGAAATAAAGGGAACTCTTCAAAATGAAACACTTTTGTGCATCAAAGAACTTTGTGAGGAAAGTAAAAAGGCAGCCTATGCAATGGAGACAATATTTGGAGACCACATATCAGATAAGGGTTTAGTATCCAGAATATATAAAGAGATTCTTCAACTCAACAACAACAACAAAAAAACAACTCAATTAAAAAGTGGGCAAAAGGTATGTACAGCCACTTCTCAGAAGAGGAAATACAAATGGCTAAAGGGCTCATGAAAATGTGCTCAGCTTCACTTACTATTGGGGAAATGCCAATCAAAATAACAATGAGATATCATCTCTGACCCACCAGAATGGCTGTTATAAAAAAAAAAACAGAAAACAATAAATGTTGGAGAGGATGTGAAGAAAGAAACACACCAACTGTTGGTGGGAATGTAAAATGATGCAAACATTGTGGAAAGCAGTTTCATGATTCCTCAGGAAACAAAGTATAGAATTACCATAAGATCCAGCAATCCCATTCCTAGGTATATATTCAGAGGCCATGATGGCAAGGACACAAACAGACAGGTCCACAACAATGTTTATAGCGGTAATATTTACAATTGCCTAGAGATGAAAACAGCCTAAATGCACATCAACAGATGAGTGGCTAAAACACCTGTGATGTATACATATGATGGAAGACCATGCAGCTGTAAGACAAAATAAAGTCATGAAGCATGTAACAACATGGATGGAGCTTAAAGATATTAGGCTGAGTGTAATTAGCCAGAAACAAAAGGACAAATAGTGTATAGTCTTACTGGTATGGACTAACATTAATAAGTGAAGTTGGAGAATTTCAGTTAAGAACAGTGGTTATTAGGAGGTTGAAATAGGGGAGAATACTACCTGATTGTAGCACAATAATGTAAGCACATTGAATGAAGCTGAATGTGGGAATGATAGAGGGAGAATGTCTGGGGGCATGTATGAAATCAGAAGGAAAGGTAGGCAATAAAGACTGAGATGGTATAATTAAGGAAGGCCTAGAGTGTACATGATGGTGATTAAATGTGCAAATTAAAATTGTTTTTACATGAGGAAGAACAAAGGAATGTCAGTATTGCAGGGTGTTGAATATAGATGGTCATACATATTTTGAGACTTCAATTTCTGTGTAAAACTAAAGGGAGAAATGTTTACTTGATGCAAAATTTATATTTTGACTAGGACATTTCCTAATTTAACTTGTACAACCAGTTTAATTGAACCCCATAAGTACATGAAACCTTGAATAGGGCATGAGATTTTGTTGGCTTGTCCAGGTTAGTGTGATGGTCTGATAAATCCCACAGTGATTTGAACAGAAATAAAGTATTTGAAAGTCTCCTTGGGGAAATGGGGAGATAGGAGGAAATATTAAATCTCCTCTTTTGGAGAATTCCTGATTTTCACAGTGATTTGAACAGAAATAAAGTATTTGAAAGTCTCCTTGGGGAAATGGGGAGATAGGAGGAAATATTAAATCTCCTCTTTTGGAGAATTCCTGATTTTCTTGCAAGTAGTGGGGAGAAACAAATCAATAGGTCTTGCCCTCAATCCCCAGGTTCACCCCTATGAAACTTATCCCTGCAAAGGATATACAAAGCATTTTTAAAATTAGGCCTAAGAGTCATACACAGAGAACCTCTTCTGTTGCTCAGCTGTGGCCTCTTTCTCTCTAAGTAGACATGGCAAGTGAACTCACTGCCTTCCCCCTCTATATGGGGCATGACTCACAGGGGCACAACCCCCCACCCCCAGGAATGCGGGTCAGAAATCCTGGGATGAGGTGGGACTTGGAATCAAGGGATTGAGAAAACCTTCTCAACCAAAAAGGGGAAGAGAAACATGAGACAAGATAAAATGTTAGTGGCTGAGAGATTTCAAACAGAACTGAGAGATTATTCATGAGGTCATTCTTACACATTATATAGATATCCCCTTTTTAGTTCATGGTGTATTACACTAGCTAGAGGGAAGTACCTGAAACTGTAGAACTGTGTTACAGTAGCCATCTTTATGAATATAATTGTATGATGATATAGCTTTTGCAATATTGTAATAGTTGACTGTAGGATTGTGAAAACCTTGTGTGTGATGCTCCTTTTATCTATGATATGGACAGATGAGTAAAAAATATGGGTAAAGAAATTAAAAATTGGGGGAACAGAGATTGAAACAAATTTGAGTAGATTGAAATATTAGTGATCAATGAGAGGGAGGGGTAAGGGGTATGGAATATATGAGTTTTTTTTCTTTTTGATTTCTTTTGCTGGAGAGATGCAAATGATCATGGTGATGAATACATGACTATGCAATGATATTGTGAGCCACTGATTGTACATCATATATAGAATGTTTGCATGTCAAGAATGCTTGTATGTTTGTTTGTTAAGGTTAACAATAAAATACATTTTTAGAAAATAAGATTTATCAATAAAAATATATTTTTAAAAAGCAATCCTAATATTATCACAGTTGGTTGAAGTAGGAAATGACAACATGCATCTAAATCACTAGAAAAACAAGAGAAAAGAAAATGTAATACATAAAGTAGAAGGCAGGCAGAAATGATGTAAATTTTTTAAAAGTATGAAAATCAATCCTTATTTTAAAAAGGATGTTATATTATTTATGACTATGATTATAAAGAGAAAATAATTCTATCAAGGCACCAATAATCTCATTTATGTGAGATATATCTACTGGATGCTTTTAACCAGTAGTCCACCTTGTAAATGACATAGAATGATTGAAAATAAAGGTATGGACAAAGATCTATTAGACCATTTCAAATCAAAGTAAACCGGGGATAAAAATATCAGTGAACATAGAATTGAAAGTAAGAGGAAATAACATGCCAAGAAAAAGTATTGCACGGACAGGAGGTTCAAGCCACAATGAAGATACAATATTGTGGAGATTTATGTAATGAATAGCATAGTTTCAAAAAGTATAAAGCAAAGACTCTAAAAAATGAAAGTAAGGAATATAAAGAGAAATAGCCAAACCATAATTTATTGGAATACTTTAGCACTCTTCAACACACCAAGAAGATAAAAATTAGGAAATTTTAAGTAGTATGTTCATATTAAACTTTTAGCCTCCTGAAGGAAAAAAAGATTATTCTTGAACATCAATAGATCATTTATAAGAAATAAATCTCCAAACTCAAAAATTCTCAAACTGTGGCTGAGGCTGGGATGCCTTAGACAGATTCACCTTCAAGAATGAAGGATTTGCTCTCCCAGCCACTGGGAGTCAGCCATCAGTTTACTATAGGGTGGGCATCCACTGCAGAGTCCAAAGCCAAGGCCATTGCCTCAGACAGCCTGCATTCAATGACTGATTAAGTGGGTTTTTAAATAAAGATCTCTTCTCTCCCACCTTCTCCAGTCTTGATTATAGTGTGAAATATCTTCCCAGCTTCAAAGCTGCTCATGGGATGCCCCAAGGCCTATACAGAGGCTCCATCACAGCCCAACTTCTTCTCCTGTCCAGACCAGCTTCATCCCTTTCCCTCCAAAAGTGTTGATCCTTGAGCCCAAGGTCACTTCCTCATAATTCACCTGCACACTAATCTCCATCTCAAGTCCTGCTCCCCAGGGAAATAAAGCTGAGAAACAGACCATGATCCAATAAAATAGAATTGCTTCTAAAATATTTAAACAAGAAAACCAGAAGGATATATATGAACATATATATTCTAATAGATATAAGACTGAGACTCAAAATTTTAATTGTAGATGACTTTGAAACTACTGCCATGGAGAATTTCACAGAAGAAATTATTAATATATGCTAATTCTGTATTCAGAAGCACATTCATAATCTTAAATGCTTTTTCTATAACATAT
Source organism: Tamandua tetradactyla (assembly GCF_023851605.1). Taxonomy (NCBI): domain Eukaryota; kingdom Metazoa; phylum Chordata; class Mammalia; order Pilosa; family Myrmecophagidae; genus Tamandua; species Tamandua tetradactyla. Next base: position 93,062,246 of record NC_135330.1, on the reverse strand, counting down.
AAAAAGGAATGAAAAATCTGTAAGCTAAGAAATTCATCCAAAAAATGTGAGAATAGAACCACAAAAAATATCTAAGGAGATAAGGAAGATAGAGTATTTTGAGGTGCATTCTGAAATGAATAGGGGACAAATGACATGATTTCTAGGGTTTTCTTTAAGATATTTTGGCAGATAAAGCAAAATAAACAGAGAAACATGAAGCAAATGTCACAAAATTTTGATAATTATCTAGAATGATGGGAATATATGGGTGCATTATATTAATTTTGAGTATTTAAACATTTTCATAAAAAATTAAAATGAAAAGAGGAGAAAGGAATAAAAAATAAATGAAGACTAATGAATTAGGAAAAATTATAAACCAATAGAACTGATAAATATAAAAATTGGTTCTTAGAAAAATCAATAATATAAATGATTCATCCTATCAAATCAAGGATAAAAGAGAGGATAAATGAATGCATATAATTAACAATATGATTGCAGATCAAAAGTTAGATTTAAGACTAGTCTTAAAACTTTTTGCTGATAAATTTTAAACTCCCATTGAATTGGCCAATTTGTGGAGGAATATAAATTACCATATTAGCATAGGATGTAGAAGAGTTGGCTAGATCTTTAATGGCAGATAATTTTAACAGCTGTTATAGAATTGCTAGGAGCCTTGGGCCCAAATCACTGAAGAGTAAGATCTTTCAAACTTCCAAAAACTAGCAACGCTAAATTTTACAAACTGAACTAAAACATAGCCAAAACTTAAAGTGTCATCTTTGAAACTATGAGATTTGCATAACCTTGGCATCAAAAAAGAAAATAGCCAATCAGTTTTACATTGAATATAATTGCCAAAATCCTGAATAAAATGTTAGCAAATGGAGACCAGAAGTTTATTAAGAGGTAAATACAGCATAACCAATGAGAGCTATCTCAATATATCAAATAAGAAAAAATATTTTGATCATTCATATTATCATCCCTGTGTCTGAAGCCAACATCCATTACCAATTTATTTCAAATGTTCCTGCACTGGGAATAAATTTGATAAAGAATCTCAAATCTACAAAGAACATCATGCTCATAGGTGGAACAAGCATTCTTAACTAAATCACATACAACCATCCCTTTTATATCACAATTTCCCCCAGAAGTTCTAATCAATGCAATGAAGCAGGAAACTGAAATAACTGGATCATTACTTCCATCTCAATTCTTCCCCTCTATACTGAGGTGAGAGATTCTGAAACCCCTTCTTGGAAAGTGGGCCACTCATTACCAGTCAGGAATCAACAACAATGAGAAACTATTATATCATCACTTAGGAGAGAGAGTTGGGGAAAAATGAGCCACTGAATTGAACAGTTAAATACTGAAACCCTGATGTAACTATACACACACACACATATACACTTTAGATGATAATCTACCTGATTTTGGGATGAGAGACATTTTAGAAACATAAGCAAAAGAAAAATCATAAATTAAAATATTGTTAGATTTGACAATGTAAAAAATCAATATTTTTAATTTCATAAACAAGTTTTTAATACAAATGACAAAACCAGAAAAATATTTAGAACATGTATGAGCAACAATGGTTAATAGAACCCTTGTGTTAAAAAAGGATGAATGGCCTCTTAGAACAAATAGGTAAAATGCATGAATTAGTAATTTACAAAATAAGAAATATGACTAATTAATAAACAAAAACCCCACATTATTTCTCAGACACAAATACAAGAAATACCATCACTTACCTATTAAAATACAAAGGACTTTTTTTCATTTCCCTGTGCCTGTCCATGTAAAGCAATGCAAAGGATTTTTAATTGAAAATAGATAGTGTTGGAGAGACAGTAAGCAGGGAGGTTCTTTACTGTTAGCTAGTGGCAAGACAAATCCATGCCACCATTCTAGGGGACAATTCATCAATACATTTCAGAAACCTAAAAGTGGTTCATATAATTTTACATAGCAATTCCACTTCTAGAATGTGATGGCAGATTCTAAGATCATCCCTAATGATACCCAGCACTCGGTGTTCACACCCTTCTGTAATCCCCTCCCCTTGAGTGCAAGTGAAAGAATAGGATTAAATATAGCTTTTACACAAAATGACACAGAGCAGAAAAAATAAAACTAATTAAACAAAGGGCTGAAAAATTAGCTCAGGCCAGTCCCATAGACAGCAGAAGGAGAGGGCCTCTAATGTAAACCCAGAATTGTCATCAAATCCTTCCTACTAAATTGCAAAGGTTTTAACAATGAAAATAGATGGTGTTGGAGAGACAGTAAGCAATGAGGCCTTCTACTGCCAGGGGGAAGACAAGTTCATGCCAAAATGCTGTGGGTAAAAACAAGTCTAAATGAATAACAACCAGAGTCACTGGGATGTAAAACATAGTCAGAAGTGAAAACTGTCAGTTAGTTAGACTGCCCAGATGGCTGTAACCTCTGGAGCATCCAATCAATGGAGAAACAGGGGAGAGACCTGTATGTTAGGCTTAGAGAATAAATGTTAATGCTTTATGTTGCTCAGCACACAAGCCACCACATTTTAGTCATGCACCCATTCTTGCAAGATCATGAATAAATTATTTTCTTCTCCACAATTGAGTGAGCATTTATTCTCTTTCAGGCATGGCTTTCTTTCCAACACAGGTGAAAACTCCACTTGCTTTTAACAGTAAAATATGACAAAAGTGATGCTGTGATCAAGTGTCATCAGACTGTAGCTTTCATCTTACCAACAGACTCTTTCTCTTGCTGGCTTTAATGGAGAAATTTACCATGTTCTGAGCTATTTTATGGAGCATAAATAGTAAAGAAATGAGGGACATCTCATAGCAACAGCCAGCAAGTACCTGAATCCTGCCAACAACCACATAAATGAATTGGAAACAGCTCCTTCCCTAGTTGAATCTTTGGATGAGTTGTGGCCAAAACCTGAAGGTCCCTCAAGCCTTAAGAGAGACCTTGAAGCGTGAGACCCTGTTAAGGTCAACCCAGAGAAAGCACGAGATGACAAATGTTTGTTGTTTTAAGATGGTAAATTTGTGGCAATTTGTTACATAGTATAGATAACTAGTACATGAGGACTTGCCATAAGGAAATAATCATTGATGTGTACAAAGGAAATGAAGAAGCCCATTGCAACATTTTAATATTTGGGACACTTTGGAAATAGCCTAAATGTCAATGAATAAAAGTCTGGAGAAATCCATTACAGTATAGGTGAACCGTGTGAGACTGCCATCTTTGTAGGTTAAAAAGGCCAAATATCACTAATACTATATATTTCAACCTAATGCATTCATACAGCCAATGTTCAAATAATATAATAAAAATGTATTTTACAATATGAGGGACATCCTTATGCAATTTTCAAGATTTTTAAAGTGAGAAAAACAGCTTATAAAACTATGAAAATATGGTTTCAATTTTACAAAAAGAGATATACAAACATGCATAGAAGAAAGAAAACAAGTACAGAAATAAGATTAAAATTATCTTTGGATTATGGGATTTTAAGTGATTTTTCTTTCCTTTTTTCCTGTATTTTACACAACGGGCATAAGTTAATTTTTCGTTTTTCTTTTTTTTTGATGCATGGTCTGGGAAATGATAAGTTAATTTTTTTGTAATCAGAAATCAAAGTTAATTAATGAATGTTGGCAATGAAATAAATTCCTAAGCCAGAGCTAAACTGTCTGTTGCTAGCAGATTATTCTGCCTGACTTCCTGGGCTCATAGAATCATGTGGAGTGGGTTTATACGTGTCCTATGATATCATCACAAGCTCTACAGGATTAGTTTACTGCTTTCTGGAAATCTGTCACCCCTCTTTTGTAGACAGGCTTTCTCATCCTGTGACAAACTCTGGGTTCTTTGAGACACTCTCTTCGAATCCCATGGTTTCTGATATTTCATGATGCTGGGCAATAGAGGGATTTTGAGGAAAACATATAAGCTGTGATTTTCCATGTGTCTTCATCATTTTTTCACTCAATGATTATGGAGAACTCACTGTCTTTGTTCTTTTCTTTGAATAAGGAAATTAGAATGGGAATAAGGGGGCATGTTCTGGAGAGACAGTATGCAAGCCATGTTCCTCATTCTCACTTTAGGAAACAGGATGGTGCAATGCCTACTCATCCTCTCTCATGGCAAAAATACCTTGAATTGGAGAATAGCCTCTGTCATGGGTATAGCTTGGAATGGCTGATTTATTTTCCTTCAAGGTCCCTTCCTCCCCTAGGAAGGCTTCCCTGAGCATACCAACTGGCTGTCTTCTCTCCTCCTAAATTTGTGGTGCAATTTAGATCTGGAAGCAGAGTGGTGCAATGGGCAGTGCATGGACTTTGGAGCCAGGCTGAGTCAGGTGTGGACAGATGAGTTGTTTCCTCAGAACCAATTTCCTCACCTACAAAATGGGGACAGTAATTCTGAGGCAATGTTTCTCAAAGTGTGGAGCCCAGACCATCGTTATAATCTGGGAACTTGTTAAAAATATAAATCCCTAGGGCTCTCATCAATTCTATTGCATCAGAAACTATTGGGGTAGAGCCCTGTAAGCTGTGCTTAAATAAGCCCTCCAGGTGATTTCCATTCATGCCCAAGTTTTGTTAGGGACAACTCATGCAAAGCACCTGCACATAAAATGTGTTTAAGAATATTGGCTGTTATCATACCACTTGGCTTGGTGCTACCTTATTTTATTAGACCTCTATTATGGGGCAGTTAATATTACAGGTTCTGCATAACAAATGTGGAGTTTCTGAGAGCCAGCTCCCAGAAAAACAGAATAAACAACAGAGATAGATGTTGTGTTTTTGCAAATAATGAAAGCTATACAATAGGAGGGATGAGATAGATTGTTTCCACTTTTGGTTAAGCAGTGTGACTTTTGGTTTGTTTCCATTTTAAATCTCTTCCCAGTAGCTGAAGTTAACATTTACCCAGTCCAGATTAGGTATGTGAGTTCATTCAATACATGTATGTAACCAGAATTTCCAAATGATGGGTGAAAAACAAAGCCTATTTTAATTAATAATTCTCTAGATGACAGGTCTGATTAAGAAAAATTTAGTCATGTCAATGATCACAAGTCAAGTTACAATGAAGATCTGTCAATGTTACAAGTCTCCATTGTAACACAGTCATGCAAATAGCCAATTTCATTCTCCTTCAAGGAATTGTGAACTGTATTAATTCTCTTAGCCTCCTCATAGTCCTCATGGTTCCATGTGGCAGAGAATATCATTTTCATACCACATGTGCATATTTCCCTGAAATAAAATAAAAAAGGCATAGAAGGGAAATGTACTTACAATTCCTGTTTGTTGGGCTGTGACAGATATTGAGCTCAGGTGAGAGCTCCTGTAACAATGGTCCTGACTTGTAATGTATATTTTGTTTAACTGTTCATGGCCCTTTTAAAGCCAGTAAGTGGGCAGTGAATTCACAGTTGTAAGAATCTTTAGAAATTCATAATTTTAGAAAAATGTTATTTTTACAAGCTTACTATCATTATTGTTTATTGTGCAAGCAGTCTTATAGCACTGTTAATAGAAATCAAAATAAAAGAGAGAATCCATCCACAATCCTGCTTGATCAATTGTTTTGGTTTTTAGAATTCTCTCCTAAATCTTATTCAGGCACTGAAGTAATTTTTACATAGTTGTAACAGTAGGGTTACTATATTTTAACAGAAGGGTTAAAATATAACATTTTGTATTTTACTTTAAAATTAAGATGTCATAGTATGACAATTTCTGTAAAAACATATTTTCTGCAAAATATTGCTGCAAAATATATTTCATTGCATAACTTTTTTCCTTTGGAATTATTTCCTTGGTATAAAGTCCCCAAAATGGGGTCAAAGGTATCCATATTTTGGCAGGTGCAATGTTAGTTCAGTGGTAGAATTCTTGCCTGCCATATGGGAGACTTTAGTTCAATTTATGGCCCTTGGATTCTCTCCCCTAAAATTCAACAAATAGTGGTGCAATAACTGGGTAGTCACAGGGAAAGCAAATTAAATGTGATCCTCACCAAACAGCATTAAAAAATTCATTTTGGGGATAAATGGGGTATATTTGAATATGGTCCAAATATTAGATGACACTCTGAAATTATTGCTGATTTTTATGTGTGAAAAATGGTTTAGTGGTAATAAGACATTTTAGAAATACATGCTAAAGTATTTTGGGGTGTAGTAGTTAGGTTCAGGTGTCAACTTTGAAGGTAATTGTGCCCAGGGGATTTAATATCAGCATATGGATTTCATCTATGATTGATTACATCTGCATTCAGCTAAGGGGAGTGCCTGCCACAGTGAGTGAACCTTAAAAGGAGAAGTCAGAGGAGGCTAAAAACAGCTCAGCACAGCTCCTGGGATCTCAGAGCTCAGGAGCTTTGATACAGACATTTGGAGATGCAGAAAGTAATCACCTGGGGAAGCCATTTGAACCTAGAAGCCTGGAGGTAAATCCACCAGACATCACCATTTACTTTCCTAAATTAGTAAATTTATAATGAACCCTCTTTATAAAAACCATTTTATTACTGGTATATTGCATTCTAGCAGCCTTATCCAATTACAAAAGGGGGTAAAATGTCAAAATGTTTCCAATTTATTTTTTTCAAAGATGAAGAAAATATGGCAAAATGTTAAATCTAGATGATGGTAGCATGGGGCCTATGAAACAATATCTATATTTCTTCATGTTTGAAATAGTTCATAATATAAAGTCTTTAAAGGAAAAATTAATTGGCAGAGGATTCCATTTCTTTATCTATTTTTTAGCAAATAATATGGGTACTATTTCTGGCTAAAAGTATGGAAGAAAATGTCATCTATAAGTCAGGTAGATTTAAATGAACTTAAATTTGAGTTATTGCCACCCCCACTGTGGCTGGGGATCTTTAGACTATGAGAGTATGAGGGAAACAGGAGCAGTGAGTCAGGAGTCATATCTGCAATGTTTAAAGATTTCAAAAATAGTAATACTAAGATTTACCTAAGTTACTAGCAATGCTGTTTTATACTGTATGCAGAATTAAGATTTCCTCTTATTGAATATGCACCTTAATGATTAAGAGAGCTCTCTGTGTAAAATAATTCACCAAAAAACTATGCAAATAGAGTAAAAAGTGATTAAATCCCCATTATGTTTCTAAAAACTCTTGCAATATTTATAAAAATAATAATGTGACAGTATTTGACTCAAAAGAAATTTCACTTCTACTCTAAGTACATATTATACTGATACTTTGTTTATTGTAGTATATTTAAACTATTAAATAATAAGTGGCTGGATGACAATTTAAAGAAAAAATGATTACCCTTACCCAGCCAAGAGGAATTTTAAATAGCATGGTCTACAAGATGAAGTGGTGCTAAAGTGAAATACAAGTAAGCTTAATTTTTCAGGAACTATTAGAGTTCTAGTTTTGTTATACATGGAATCAGTGCCATGGTTGAAACTCAAATTTTACTTGATATTAATTCTTTCACTAAGAGCTGAATGTGATGAAAATGGATCTTATGTTGCAAGATGGAATGATCTTATTAGTATGGCATTTGAATAGTTATTCAGAACAAGATTAAATTAGTTGTGCATCCATAGCCATGTAAAGGCATTTGGTGTCAGTATCTTAAAAGATTTAGAAGCTTTAAAATGAAACTCATATGAATATCATATTTATGGAATTATCTGCATAAATAACTTGAAATGCCTATGGCTTCAACTGTCTGCCTTACTGCTGAGGTAGTTGACCAAGATTCATCAAAATATATAACAATAATTTGGAAATTTCCCTAAGAAAAACCTTGCATAACTAGTTGGAGTCTTAAACCCATGCCCAGTTTTCTTTTGATGGTTATTCTATTTTGTTCTTTTCTTTCATTTCCACCTTTTAAAAGAGGATGTCCAAACAACTGGTTCCTTAAACTCTCACTGGATCACATCTCATGTATTCTTTTGTCCATGGGCTATCTATGGAGGAAGGTTTAACCTTTATGTTTTTCTCTATATTCACAGTAGTGTTGATGTATTCTATCTTAGTTTTCTCATATTTTGTTATCTTTTCAGTCTGGGTGGTATTTTTTGAAATAAAATTTCAATTTATGACCTATAGTTCACTTTATCTTTGTAGTTATTTATTTGCTTTAAAATTTCTATCACAATAAGACAAATTGCTATTTTAATCATTTTAAAGTATACAATTCAGTGGTGGTCATAACAGTTACAATGTGTGCACCAATCACCACTGTCTACTACCAAAACTTTTCCATCACCCCATCAGAAAATCTGTACCCATTCAGCAATAACACCACTCCCCTCTTTTTCACTCCTCCCCTGCCCCTGGTAACCTGTGGTCGACTTTCTGTCTCTGCTGTGAATTTGCCCAATCTAGATATTTCATACAATTGGAATTTATACATTTGTCTTTTTTTGTGCCTGGCCTATTTCATATAGTCTGCAGTTCTTTTACTATTTAGAAAAATTTGGCTTTTTTCTAGCCATTACCTTTGTAATTTTAAGTTTATAAAATGCTTGTAGACCTTTATTTCATTGAGGAATATCTCTTTAATAATATACTATGAGCAAACATATAATTAACATACCCTCTTCCTCCACTCCTTTTCTCTCCTTCCACCACCTGAATTTAGGCAATGATATTTGGCTTTTTATTGTTTAACCTGAAACTATTAAATGTGCCAATATTTACATTACAAGATTCATGGTTTTTAAAGGATATTTTTTTACCCTCTGCTAGACCAGATTCATAAAACTTCCCTACTTCCTCCCTCCTTTCACCCTTTGTCTTCCCATATGTTAAGTGCCTCTTTTCTACCTTGTTGGCATAAATAGCTTTACCTATTGTCCTAACTGTTTGGTCTTAGTTCTACTGTTAAATACATTCAAAATTCACTTTTTGTCCTTTTGCTATAGCTTCTCCAGGCATCTCTTATTTGGCTAAGGTTTGTTTTTTAATAGTTTTTCAAGAAAGTCTCATATATTGCATTTCTTGAGAACTTCCTTGTTCATCACTGTTTGTATGTAGCCTTAATACTATAAAGTCAGTTGGTTGAAGGTAAAGTACTTGACCTAGACTTCTTACCTTGAAAATCTAATGGTAATTGCTCCATTATCTTTTTGTCTTGAATGTTACAGTGGAAATAACTGAAATTAGCATGATTTTCTCCCCTTTAAGCAACTTTATTGGTTGCTTAGCTACGCAAGGTATACTTTCTTTATCTTGAAAGCCCAGTTTCTTTTCCAGGAAATGTCTGATAGTTAACCATTTATATGGTTATATATGGTTGTATAACCAACTTATATACTACAGTTGCCATTTCTATATGTCAACTTAAATTTTCTTATGTTTCTGAGTAATTTTATTCAATTCTATCTTTAAATATTTCTTCTGTTCCCATTGTCTTCTGATTCCATTGTTCCAACAATTCATATGTTGAATCTCCTTTACCTACCCTTAATAAGCTCACTTTATTTTTAATATTTTTAATTTTTTCTGTTTTCTTCTATAATTTCTATTCTTCATATTCTTTATTTTGTTTTCTGAAGTTTTTATTCTCCCTTATGACCTTACCAATTTCTTTGGTAGCTTTACCTTTTACTTATAATTGTTTCCTGAATTATGAAAGCTCATGCTTCATCTCTTCTTGTTGTCTTATCAAATATTTTCTCAATTCATGCATTTCTGCATTGTGGTCTTCCAACACTGAGGGAGATTACTTCATTTGTTTTTAAAATTCGTGGTGAAATACTTGGTTAGTATTTTCATCTGCTCTCTGGCAACATTTTCCTGGTGAGTGTTCTTTATTCTTTGGTAAGTGTTGTTACACATTTCAAATTTTTAAAGCTAGAACTTTTATACTGATGCTGTGCCAGTGATTATTTCAGCTTCTCTCACACTCCTGCACATCATCAGCATTTATAATTGCACCTGCATGTGGTAAAAGCATAATAAAAACTTGAAAGTGGATGAATAGGTAAATAAGATAAAATACAGAAATGTAAATATACTCTTTAAAGTGATTATGAAAACCACAAAAAATCTAGAAACAGAAATTGCTACCAATCATTTCCTGTGGAGAGAAGGGAGACTTTACATCTCATTTTTTACTTTTCTATACTGACTGAAATTCTCTTAAAATTAAAATTTATTCTCATACATTGGTTCTATAAAAGAAGTGATGAATAAGAAAGTGAAAGAAACAGCAATTTCACTGATTATGAAGGGATATGAGAGATCTTCGTTATATATTTTATTTGGTAAGAACTGTATTAAAGTATTAAATTGTCATAATGAAAATATATATGAATGAGATATTTTTGGATAATGATTTCTGTAGTTAAGGTATTAGTAGTATTTTTAACAGCAGCATTATATTACATAATCTACCATGCTTTATCTAACCAGTACTCCATGATTTTTTCTTAAGATAAATTATTAAAATTATTAAAATTTGCAAAGTGTTCTTACAAAGAATGTGCAAATTTGTGTATTACATCATGTTTTCACTTTAATTCACATCTGTTTTAGTTTCTTTGACTGTTCAGGAAGACACCATTCAATGGTTTGGCTTAAACAATGGTAATTTATTTGCTTAGTTTGTGAGTTTAGAAAAAATGTGCAAATCAAAGCATCATCACGGAATGCTTTCTTTTCAAAGTTTGTGGCATTCTGTGGCTGACTGCTGGTGATCCCTAGTCCTTAGCTTGTCACATTTCAAGGCATATGGTGGTCTCTTCTGGCCCCTCCCTCCTCTTCTGTGTTCTGTTGCTTTCAGCTTCTGCCTACTCCTTCTGTGGCTTTTTCTCTAAGTTTGAATGTCATTTGGCTTATAAAAGGCTCTAATAATAGGATTAAGACCTATCTTTAACTAAAGTAACTTCATCAAATGTTTGAACTTACAATAGGTTCACACCCACAGCAATGGATTCAGTTTAAGATTCTTTGGGGGGTACATACAGTTTCAAACCATGAAAACATCTTAAAGAATGTTTGTCAAGTAAATTTTAATTATTTAAATTAGTTTCTGTTTAGACACCATACTTCTTAACTTCAAACATTTACCATTAAGTGTATGATTATTAAAACTCTAGTATAAAAATGCTACATTTATTTGAACATTTATGACATTTGAACAATTAAGCTATTTTATGATAGATGACATCTGCACAATGTGTGCAATAGGAATAGAACATTACTGAAGGGAAGGGCCAGCTAATGAGGGGCCCCTACACTGTCCAAATAGGCTAAGAGGACCAGCATTAACAGTTCAGCTTGTGGATTTCCAGTTCTATGTTTATATACTCACAAGCTATGCAGTGAAATTTATCTAAAAGTACACCTATAGTATACCTATATCTATGCTTTAAAAAGATAAACAGAAGCAGGTTCAAACTACACATATGAAGTTCTAAACACTTCTTTTTACACACTTAATACTTTTACTTATAGACAGCTTGCCATGTAGACCAGACAGTACATAGATGTTTGCCTCCTCCTTTATAACAGTGACATGAAATCCTATTACATGATAAATTATGACTAATTTTACCAGCCTTCATTTGAGAGACACTAAGAAACCTTGCTATTTCTTAAAATATTCCTAAAGAAACTGACCCAATCCTGAAAGACATTTTTCTTAAAACAATCTACTTTCTATAGAACAGACATCTTTAGATTCAGATATGGAAAAGGTGTGTTATTCATGTATACTTCTTTTTTCTCCATTTGGATCAATGTTTTGAATGTAAAATAAAACCAGAACAGTAGCCTTAATGTATATTGTAATAATTCATTTAAGTGCTGCACATTTTACCTAAGAAGACTGTTTCTCCTTTAAAGGGATTGGTGCCAAGAATTGCATTGCTCTGTGTAAGTGTGGCCATGTGAGTGTGTAGCCACTGTTCTCCAGGGACAAATGTGGTGAGTAGTAACTGGTTTAAATGAATCCCCACAATCAAATGCCACATCTGCCTTGCTGTAAGAGAGATTGCTTTTTGAACACAAAGTAACTGAAATGTTATGGGTGATCATACAGGCAAGCACACTTGCACACAAGCCATCAACATCTATACTCATGTGCAGTCAGCCACACTGTTGCACTCATACACATGCTCACATATACAATCATGTACTCTCCCACACATGTACTTACATTCAGACATGCGCACACATACCCACACTCATGCTACAACCTCAGACCCAGACATAGTCTGCTCATATACATGATCATTGTAGTCAGTGAAACAGGACAGCCACCAAACAGAAGACCTTGTGCTAGGGCATGGGGTTAGAAGAGGGCAGAAAAGGGCTGGAGAAGCACACAAATCTTTCAGGTGATATTCCCTGCCCTTGGCCAGCAAGAGTGAGTGAACTGACGCTAACAGCCATTGGGTCAGCTGCTCCTTCTAGTCCTTTCTCTGGGAAGGATCTGTGCCACTAACCAAGAAGCTGCTCCAAATTGTGGCCAGCTCTGTGGCACAGGGGCATGTTCAGGGCAAACATTTCTGTCTGTAACTCTTTATGTTTGTTGGGGCCCCAAGGGTTCCTTTCCTCAGTCTGTGGTAGGCATGGAAATGTTTTGAAGGAGCATCCAATTTGGCTGTGTTTAGCTGATGTTGCTTTAATGCAAGGAGCTTTGGCACAATGACCTGCCTTCAGGACTATTTTTTTTTTTGGTCAGGAGTGGGTTTATGACATAGCAATCCTGCTTCTGATAGCAGAATGTTTTTTGTAGCATCACAGTAACCTTTCAGCATATTCTGGCTACTAAGCATCACTGAAGGAAGAGAAATAATGTTGCTGCTCTATGGCAAATAGAATTTTTTATGATGGCAAGTGAGAGTCTTTCCTCCAATACCTTAAAACAACATTAAATCCAGCATTTTCATGATGTGTTTAAAAATTCAAGGATTACCTTTCTTATCTCTCCTCTCTTCTTTCCCCAACTAAGATCCTTCCATAGAAATTTAAGTGAGAGTTTCTCTTTAGAGAAATAGTTTCCCTGTTTCTCTCTTTCTTGGTAAATATAGTGATTTTTTTAAAGGTTCTATATCTTGTGTGAGTAGAATGCTTGAACCTGATGTAGAGCAAAAGAACATGAAGGTATATCAAGAGAAAGGAATTTCAAGCTGACTCCCATTACATTCTTTCCGTGGATGCTTATTGAACACAAACATTGTCAAAGGTCTTTAAGGGGCAGACACACTGTAAACAAATAACTCCATCATCAGTAATTAACTACTAGGTTGAAAAATGAACCAGGGTAATAGCAAAGGGGTGCATAGGAATGGTCTGTTCAGCTGGCAACATAGAGGAAGTTCTTCCCGTGAACTTGACATTTGAGCTTGAACAGAGACCTGAATATATTGAGCAATAACTGTGGAGAATAATGGAAGAAGAGTGTTCCAGGCAAAGGGTTCAACACGTACAAAGGCCCTGAGATTGGGACAACACATCTTTCTCTGGCAACCAAGGTGACTGAAGCACAGTGAGAAATGGAGGGACAAAATTGAAGGTGAAATTGGAGGTAATGAGTGGACAAGGGCCTTTTGTGCCATGCTAAGGAGTTTGTATTTCAGTTTAAAATAGAAGCCATGGGGAATCTTGAGTGGATCAATGGTTATGGCCTAATTTTTGATTTTTAAAAGATGGCCCTGGTTACTGTGAAAAGAAGGAAAGAAGGGATTTACTATTAGTTAGAATTGCAGAGGCAGGGCTATTCATTTAGATAATTCCATCACAGGCAAAGTCGTTTGATGTGTCCTCAGATGATTTATCAGATTCACCCACAACAGAAAGTATGGCTAGCTCTTCCAATTTGTCATGCTTAACCAGTGACCTAGGTGCCTGAGAAAAACCAGGTCTGTGAACTCACTAGCACAAGTGCTGATTTAAAAAACAAAACAACACATTGTTAGAAGGGTCTGGCATACACTGCACTCTGAGTCGCAGCTGAGTCCTGGCTATGTCTGCAGGCACTTTGGGACACCTGGAACCTGGGTGAATTACTGTCACAATATTGACATGACAGTGGGTCCTGTGTCTGATGGGATGCTCAAAGCTCTCAGTGCTAGAGGATGGGGAATCAAAAGGAATTTGAACTGAATTTGAAAAAGAGTGAGGCCTCTTAACACCAGTAAAGTGCTACGGGCCCTGGCTGAGCAGATGAGAAAGGCTGGATATGATAAATTTTCAAGGGTCATCATGCCAGGTGATCCACAGATTGAAATAGACCATTCCTATGCACCCCTTTGCTATTACCCTGGTTCATTTTTCATCCTAGTAGTTAATTACTGATGATGGAGTTATTTGTTTACAGTGTGTTTGCTCCTTAAAGACCTTTGACAATGTTTGTGTTCAATAAGTATCCTTATTTTGTGGTTTGTTCTATGGTGTCCAGATGTCATTGGGTTTTTGAGGAATATTATTGTTTGAAGATTTGCATAATTTAGCAGTTTGTGATCTCTGTCTGTGAACTGCATAAGGGTAAACTCCAGAATGACCTCTGTTTTAAAACTCTTAGGCATATAAACTCTATTTTCTTTTATTTCTCTTAAATTTTCCCTCTTTTGATAGAAATCTTTATTCTAAGGCATTGCTGATGAACATTTGATATTAATCCCTCAGTACCAGGGAGTCCCATCCCTGGGATGAGGGGATAAGGTACTAGGTTTATTTGCAGATTTTGACTTGGGGGTGGGAGGGCCCATTGGAACAACAAGGAGGGTTTTATAGATAACTGTTAGGTGTTATTTATAATTGCATCTAGTTTCATCATTTCTTATATATGTTTTATAAGTGTAAGCTTCAAAAATCAAGGTTTGGAGCATTAGTGTATCTCAGCAAGTGGTTGCACCTGTTATTCTAGAGATGAGACAACAAATAAGAAACATTGCAGTGACAATAAAATAAAAAAAGATTAACAAGGTTTATATATGTTATGAATCAAGTCTCCCCAGATTGAAGATGTAGCCAGTTAAATAAGTGCCTATGGGTGTGGCCAATAACTGTAACCCTTTTATGGAGTCTAAATTAGCATAGATCCTGCAATTTGACAGATAGCATAGGTCAGCAGCTTTTTTTGTATGGATGGAAAAAAAAGAATGGTGAAAGGCAAAGAAATTTAAGAGAATGTAAGGGCTAGAATTGGTGGGAAAGAGATAGATTGTGGTGCAAAGAAGTGCTGAGGGAGGAATAAAAGTGAAAATAAGAGAGCTAACAGGATAATAATGAAGATGATAATATTATTGAATTCACTTCAGGGTGATGAAAATCTGGTGTGGTCCTGGGTCCTGGGTTAGCCATACACATTAGATGCCATCACTTATGGGTGATTTAAATGAAAGACCACAGTAAGTATTAATTATACAGGACATGTCCCAGGTCTTAGGATCATTGTCTGTATTAGATACTGTCTAATTCTCATCCTTGGTGATTTTGAGTTTTAGATTCCCAGTAAGAATGGATTTCTAGGCAGGAATGTGATCTTTCCTTAGATGAAAAATATGAATCCAGAAATAAGTACCTTCTATTATAGCTGCATATGGGCTAGTTAAAAAGTAGCTGACAGGGTCCTTTCCGGTCATGTTGGAATGCATCTTCATGAAGGTGTATTTTCTAATATGTAAAGTCATCAGACTAAATATCTTTGTCTCCCAGGACTTCACTGTAAAAGGATTATTCTACAAGGCTTTATTCTTAAAAAAATTTTTATTAATTCCTGACAATCGGTTAATCTATCTGCCAGTTTGAAAAAATTATGCACACCAGAAAAACCATGTTTTAATCCTGATTCAGTCTTATGAAGGCAGCCATTCCATTAATCCTGAGTCAAAACTGTATGTTAGAAAATTTTGATTAACTCCACGGAGATGTGGCACACCTAATTGTGGGTGCCACCATTTGATTAGGTTTAGACGTGACTCCATACATTCTAGGTTGGTATTGATTAGTTCCTGGAATGCTTTAAAAGAGAAAATATTTTGAAGAAAGTTAGAAATGACAGAGGTGACAGAGAGAGAGCTGACACAGATACCAACACTTGGAGAATGGGAACATGGATATTTGGACATGCTTGGAGCCCAACAGACATTGCCATGAGATATTAAGCAAGCCAGAATCTGGAGAGATCCAAAGGAAGTCAAGAGATGAAAACCAGACCCAGAGAAGCAAAGTGAGGAGCCCCTACAAGAACAGAGGCTGTAGGCATCACAGCCCAGGACCAAGAGACCAGCAAATGCCAGCCTTAGTTGACAGAGGTGTTTCTGACCCATTGGCCTTCCTTGAATTAAGATATTTTTCCCTGGACGCCTTAGTTTGGACAATTTTATAGGCTTAGCACTATAGACTTATAACTTAAAATTCTCCTTCTAAAAGCCATTCTGTTTCTGGATATCACATTCTGGCAGCTGTTTCATTAAGAAATGTGGTTGAAACCCTAATTTGAACAGGATCAGATTCATGAGTAACACAACTCTCCCCATTTTATGCAAATCCTTATGTATTTATTGATTAATAGAAGAAAGACAGAAAAATTAAGTAAATTACACCACCAGTTGGGAATTCACCAACGCCCAAAGAAGAACACTGGGGAATCCCAGAGACGGCCTTTTTGGAGTCTGACTGGGAAAGTTCCAAGTGGACTCTTTTCCCCTCAGATGAGATTCCAAAGGCTAGCTGTTTGTGCATAGTTTGTTTATTGCTTTTTTACACAATGATGGCTAAATTCCAATTAGTTAGGTGACCTGGCTCAAGTGTTTCTCATGTGACTGGCTAGATCCCAGGAAGAACTCTCTTGAGCATGATCAACTTTATGAAAGTATATCTCCTTGGGAAGGGTAACTAGTCCCCCCAGTTGGATTGCACATATTTGTGTGTTTAGTAGAAATGGTCACAGAACAGTTTGTTCCTAGGCAAGGCTACGGACTGAGACTTGTACCCAATTGCCACAGTTACACTTTCTTCCTCATGCTCAACATTTACAGTGACATTTCATTTGGCCCTATGGGCTGATCTTGCTCCAGATACACACTGTTATTAATTTTCTTAGAAGTGGTATAAAGAATATATTTCTTTCTACATTAATAATTAATGGATTAGACAAAGTAGACTTGAGCAGCCAGTAAGTAACATCTTATGATCCGATAGCAAGATGTTACAATGGTCAACCTCAGATGAGGAAAGCAAGTTCCACAAACTGAGTTTCTCTCTTTTATAATTCAGCAGCTTGCAAACTAACGTAGTGTATTTCCTTTTATGGGACAAGACTCATATTCTAGAGTATATTTTTATAAATATCCCTGATATAATTTCAAGTGGGGAAAATTTATGTTTTCAAAAAGGAGTACATTTAAACCTTATAAGTAAGGTTTTCCCATGCATATTGAGAGATTCCATGAATTTTGATGATTGAGTTTTAATTGAATTTAATTATAGCATTTGTTCTTTTTATTGAGCCTGAATAATGGAGGTTATAGGCAAAATGAAAATGTAAAATGGACCATATTTTGCATATTGCTTTCAGAATTTGTGCTGAAACGTGGGTTCCTACATCACTGTGAAATTTCAAGGGAATTCTCCAATTTGTCAGTATGTGTCTTTAATAATACATTTGGATGGTAGCTGCAATAGCTTGTATATAAGGAAAGTCTTCAACCTAATGGGAGTACATACAAATCGTTATTAAAACATTTATAGCCTTGGGATGTAGTAATTGAATCAAGTCCAGTTGCTGAGTTTCAAAAAGTCCAGTAGGTAAGAGATAATGTAGTTGAGAGCTACAGAAAGTTTTTCCTGGATTGTAATTGGGACAAGTTAAGTAATTATGATATATTTTATAATTATTTTAGGGGACAGTCTCCAGAAATGTTTGTTTTCCTCAGCTTACAATGTTATCAGTATCCCAGGGAGACATATATGAAAAATTTCCAAAACAGATACCTGGAGGCAAGTAGGGAGGACTGATTTCCCATTAGGGCTAAACCATTATTTTATTGCAGTTTGTAATAGCACCTGGCATTTTCCCCCTTTCTTTCTCACTACAGTTGTTTAGTTCAAATATCATTATAGAAGGAAGACAAGGATTACATTTTGTTAACTGCTTTTTTAAAAATTGTATCTGCCATGTGGTTGCCATTGCTTTTCTCCATATTTGCCCAAGAATGAGCACCATGTTAACTAGAAATTTTAATTATAGCCAAAGCCTTTGGTAACAGTGTAGCCTCTAACAGTTCCTTAGCATAAGAGTTTTTTCTTTGTTTTTCCCCTTTGAAGAGTAAGAAACTTTATTTCCATAATATCCCCAAATCATGAATGACCCAAAGCATGCCAATTATTAGGTATATATTTGCTGTTTTTTTTCCTGAAAGTATATAAGTTATTTGAAGGCAAAAGTTTTAGCTTGTTGGGTTGAGACAAGATTAGGTAAAGAACTTACTTCTATTATTTCTTAATTAGAGGTAATAACATATCCAAAGAGATAGAATCCTGAGTTATCTTTTAGGTGGGAACCATCTGTATGCCAGATAACATCTGCATTATCAGTTGGAGCTTCTTGTAAATTTATTGGTGGCTTTAAGTAGTCAGTTAATGTTATGTAGTTTTGGTCAGTTTTGTCACAAATAGTAGGAAGTGAAGTAACAGATTAAGGTTGTGGCAAAAAACAAAGATATTGGGAAAAGGAAGTATGAATTTCATAAGAAATTAGTCAGTTGGTAGTATTGGCTTCAACAGAGAGGTATAAACAATTAAGGGAGGGTCCATGATTAATTGTTCAATTGATTTGGAAAATTATGCAATCACAACAATAGACCTCATCCAAGGGGGAGTCTCTTGTCTAAGGTATCTGATTTCTGGTTACCACATCCTAGAACTCTATGCTGGTTTATATGCTCATGTGTAGGGAAAACTAAGACATTCCTTCTTGTTCATGCATAAGGAGGGAAAAAAGGTAATTTATAATTAGGGTGGTTCAGAGAGGAAGTGCCAAGCAAGCTATGTGTTATTTCCTTAAAGGAATTTTGACTAGTTTCATCCAAAATAAGGAGTTCAATGAGTTTATTTTTAAATAAGGCATTTAAAGGTTGTCATCACAGAAAAATTAGAAATCTAATTTCTATATTTCTCTACATAGCTGTTCTAGTTTGCTAACTGCCAAAATGCCATATACCAGAAATTGAATGGCTTTTAAAAAGGGGAATTTAATGAGTTGCTAGTTTACAATTCTAAGGCTGAGCAAATGTCCCAATTAAAACAAGTCTATAGAAATGTCCAATCTAAGGCACTCAGGGAAAGATACGGTTTCCTGATACTTGGTTTAAGAAGCGGATACTTCCTGAAAGATACTTGGTTTAAGAAGCAGATGAAGTTCATGGTTACTCTCCCAAGTGAGAAGGCATATGGTGAACAGAGCTGGGGTGACTCTCTCATCTGGAAGGTCACCTGGTGAACATAGCATCATCTGCTAGTTTTCTCTCCTGACTTCCTGTTTCATGAAGCTCCCTGGGATGCACTTTCCTTCTTCATCTCCAAAGGTCACTGGTTCATGGACTCTCTGCTTTGGGGTGCTGCAGCATTCTCTGCTCTTTCTGAATCTCTCTTCATTCTCCAAAATGCTTCCTCTTTTATAGGACTCCAGAAACTTATCAAGACCCACCCAAATGGGTGGTGACATGTCATCATCTAATCTAGCTTAACAACCACTCTTGATTGAATCACATTTTCAGGGAGATGCTCTGATTACTGTTTCAAACATACAGTACTGAATAGGGATTATTCTGCCTTTATGAAATGAGATTTAGATTAATACATGTTTTATTCTAGGGGACATACATCCTTTCAAATCAGTACATTCAACTTCTCTACATAACCTAAAATTCCCTTAGTTGGTGTTTGATCTTGGGAGGAAGGAAAGTTAGAATGCTTTGAGTTCAGTTCAGATGTAGGAGGGAGCACTGGGAACAGGTATAGGTGGAAGAGAAGAATGTGGCTCACATTCCTAGGTCATGATGGCCATAAATTGGTTGGAATAGTGTCTCCAAAGAGGGTGCTGTTTAAATAGTATTTCTTTGATTCAAAGGTCAGGAATATGTGTGGAACTTAATTCTTTACTCTGGTCCATTGAATCTAGTTCTAAGAGTCAAAATTAATTTCCTCATTTTGGAGATAATAGGTATGTTCTTAGGATAATCTAAGGAAATATCTTCCCAAAAGGTGAATTGCAGTAGAGGGGAGAAATAAAAATTGATGAGCACCTTGTAAAGGTTCTATTTAAAAGGAAATTGGGAGGATTTAAAATGGGTTTGTGAGTGATTCCTACCATTTGTATTGTTTCTGTACTCTGGGGAGGACAGTTAATGACAGTGGTGGGATTCAAGACACAGAAGATGGTCTTAATATCATTAGAGCCCATATGCTCTAGTTTCCAATTGTCAGATCTCTTTTGCCTGAAGATGTGTCATGGACAATTGGAAAGTCCTCAGCCATTTCCCAGGAAGTCCTAGCAGTCATGTTAAAATGCATTCTGCTTTCTTGGAGGGTAAAGTACATAAGGTAAGGGGTAGGGTTTGCTGCTGTTTTCAGGAAGTGTTGGACAATCTCTTTTCCACTGCCCAGGTTGTTTGCAGTAATCACAAGTACAGAAGTCCTGAACTTGGCACTTAGCATGAAAATAAGCTCCAAGAAACCTTCTGATCAGGCTGGGGAGGATTTCCTTTTCTCCGACTTTTAAATATGTAGTCTACTTGATATTTAAACTTGATTAAACTATTAAGTTCCACTGAGGCATAATTTAGTTGCTTACACTTCAGAGTGGGGCTAAGTTTTCCTGAAAGGCCAATAACAAAAATATAATTAAATAGGATAGGGGTTTCAGAGTGAATATGGTAAAAGTCTAAGAATTGTTTAAAGGATTTTTTCAGTCTTTCACATTTATATATGCACCTTTAGGGTGCATTGTTGCATTTTTCTCCAATTAATATATTTTGGTAAACTTCATTTATGACCATCTGACCTTTATGTTCCATAGCTAGCTCAAAATGTTTCAGTTTTGTCAATAGCTCTCCATTTTGAAAAGTCAGTGAAGGGACTGTTGAAATTACCTTTCTCTATCCAGATTTTGGCATCTCCAAACATCCATGTCTCTGTTCTCTACACGTCTGCATGTGGGTCAGATCTGCTGTAAATTTCCTTTAGACTCTGGTCCTTCTGTCATTTCTGACTCTCTCCAAAATGTTTTTGTTTTTAGTGGATCCCAGTAAATTAATCAAGAACCACCTGTAATGTGTGGAGTCGCAGCACTCTCTAATCAAATGTTAAAACCCACAGTTAGGCACATCACATCTCTATAGAGATAATCTAATCAAAGATTCCATTCTTTTGAAATTAGGTTATCCAAAATCAGGATTAAAAGAAATGGCCATTCAAACAAGATTGAATCAGTATTAAAACATGGCTTTTCTAGAGTACATAATGCTTTTAAACCAGCACACATGCCAACATAGACATAGCCAAAGATCCCCTTGTAACCATTATAATTCAAGGTTCTTTAGTATTCAGCTCTAATCGGATAAGAATTTACATCAAGTAGGACCATAATTTTTGTACAAGAAAACAGCTAGTGTGTTAGATGGTGAGCACCTTAGTGTTTTTAAAGGGATTGAGACTAATTTAGGAGCTCTTGCTGGTAACTGTGCTCAAATCCATCCATGGCTCTAGAGTCAGGTTAGTTGGCACTTCAGATCCCACTACTGATACCATTCCGTGTCAACTGAGAATTAATAATCTAAGCTGCAAGACAACAATGCAATTCATGGGGTCTTAGAATTGCAATTTGTGGAGCCAGATTTAGGTAGCTACCCAAATCATGTTCCATCTTGACATTTCTAGATAAGAGTTTTTTTAAAGTGAAGAAGTATTTAAGTTGTATGCAGTTAGTGGATATTTGGAATACTCTAAATTTCCTTCAGTTTAGATAATTAGCTCACTTATTTCTCTCATGGCTTGTTTATGGTGTCCAGATGTCCTTATGGTTTTCAGGAGCCTTGTTGCTTGAGGCTTTGCATACTTTGGCAATTGTGATCTTTGACTGAGACTTACCTAAAAGTAATCTCTACAATGAACCCCTGAATGTTTAAAATCTTTTGGACATAGTAGCTTTATCTTGTTTTCTTTCTTTTAATGAAATTCAGGATATAAGGTATAAACCAGGTAATTCTGGGAACTCAAGATGAAAGGAATTGTTTTTCTAGAGGTGATCTACTATGTGTGAAAGCTGTTTCTTTGATACTTAAATGATTATCAACACTCATTAAATTAAAAAAGATAGCTAAAATGATAGATGGAAATGATTACTAACCCAATCAGTGATTTAGTGACTTTTCCTCATTCATCTAAAGCCTGACTTCAATGGGAAAAGTAATCAAAACCTTCTCCAACTTTGTAAAAATAGACCAAAATAAAATCCATATTCCTTTTTAATAACTCTTGGAAAAAATAAAACAATTATTTAGTTTTTAAAATTTCCTTCATTTTTCTGCTTACTAAGAGGGAAAATATTTCAAAGCTTCAAGCACAGGCAACCTGGTCTCAGATAAAAAGATTTAAAGAAAACTGTCATCATTTTAGAACTGAGAGGGTATGACCCCAAGCATTGAATCCCAAGCAAATTAAATTTAAACCCTTCAACTTCTGGCCAAAAGAGACCTTTTCTTAATAATCAGAGAGACCTTGAAAACAGCCTAATGGGCCTGTGCTCCTTTAAGGATGTCAGCAAGTAGCTTGGGCCTCTATACAGAGGGCTCTTTTGGTGGTGAAGGTGAGATGAAGGTCATGATGTAGCCAGAGTGAGCAGGGCATGGGGCCTATGGTGAGGAAATTGAAATTGGTCTTTGGAGGATTTCCAGAAGGAGAGTGATATGTCCTGTGTCCCATAGGCCTCAGTTTCCCCATATATAAAATACTGGGATAGAGTGAGCTATCGTTAAACTTTTCCATGTCTTTCCATCTTTGGATCCAGTAAGTAGGATGCATTGAGCCACCATTACATAAATAGAAGCAGTAGCTTTATACCCTGCAGGACAGAGCAAAATTGCAAACATATATGTTTGTGTATGTATGTGGATGTACATATATATGAATTGTTTTTTTTTCAATAAGAACCTACTTATAGTTGAAATGCTTAATAGTATAAATATCTGAATGTCAGCACATGTGCAAGTTAAAAGTAGTTTAGAATGCTCAGCAAATTTTTATTCCAAGGAAAAGAACTCAAAGTAGTTAACTTTTTCATGTAGTCCTAAATCTGTCATTCTCAACATTTTGTTCTCAGGACCCATTTACACTATTAAAATTTAATTCCAAAGAGGTTTTTCCTCTGTCAGTTTTATCTATCAACACTTACCATAATAGAAGTTAAAACTGAGACATGTTTTAAATATTCATTTATCAATTTATGAAAAAATAAAAACTCATTACATTTTAAGGTAACATATTTTTAAATAACTATATATTTTTAAATTATCAGTAAGAAGAATGGCAGTATTTTGCATTTTTGCCAATCTCTTCAGTTCAGTTCAATAGAAGAAAGTTACTTCTGAATTCAAACTTGTGCCATAAGGAGCCTCTGGAAAACTCCACTGTGTACAAGTAAGAGAAGAGTAAAAAAAGGTCAATGGCATCTTCATTGAGAGAAGAGGAAAAAGGGCAAGTAGCATCTTCACATGACTGCTAACACAACTGCTGACCTATTTTATTAAAAATGAAGGCTAGGCTTTTGCATCTTTAGTTCCAGTTATTCTGCCTGGAAAATCTATTGACTTTCTACTTAATTAGCCAATAAAAAGTCTGAAAATGTATCAAGGTCATGCATTTAAATGTCTGCAGCTAGCAGGCAGAAACACAAGTGACAACATAAGGTGCCACAACTGAAAAACTCCCAACAGGGGGCCCTGATGGTTGCAAGGATTGCAACAGTATAAAATGGGTGCAAATGCCAATCTGGGTGATATTCCCAAATAGAAATGAGGTCTTGGTATCCCTGGGAGTATGAGTTTTCACAATAAACTTCATTTGTGTATGCCCATGTTACTCAGTATGAATTCATAACTCAATATGAATAAGTGGACACAATTTGATAAAATCAGAAAACCACACTATTTGCGGCTTCCCAAACTAAAACAATTATATTAATAAATCATTTACCTCCTTATCTTTTCCTAAATATAGAAGAAAAACATCTTCAATGAACCAAGGATTGCAGCCCTCAAGGTTGAGCCCAACTTCTCCCACTTCAACAGAAATCCCCTGTGAGCTCCAGTGCCAAATGCCCACAGTAAAATCCAAGGACAGTTGCCCTTTTCAGTCCTGGAGTTATCCATCCAATGTCTTTGTTGACAGCTAGTGAGGCACAGAACAGACACAGACCTATTTACAAATAAGCCACAGCTAGCCTGTGGGCACCTGTAGCTTGCCCAGGCACAGAAGAGTGAGGATGCTTCTGCTTCTGAAACAAAGGCTCAGGAAGGACCTGCACTAGATAATGAATCCACATCCAGTGTACCATTGTAAAAATGGCCCACTCATTTCCTGTGTATTTTCTGTTTTTATTTTCATTCTTAAAAGAAATGGAATCATTATTAATGGTAAAAAGAAAAAAAATAAACTGCAGTATTTAAAACTGTTTCTCTTACAGATAAGTAAAATTTCCTCACCTTTAATTTTTTCTGTCATTGTTTAGAATATAACAGGGCATTTTCAAAGGAATTTGTGGTTTTAGTGTTAGTGAATTTCTTCTGCTCAGAGGATCATCAGAATATAAACCCAAACAAGGGAAAAGTGAGAATAAAATTATTTTCTTTCCTTAATGGATCCCTAATGCTGGGTTTGTACCCCTAAGGCTGTTTTTTCCAAAAAACACAAGTATGGTCTTGGTGTCCATTGTTAGAATTGGAAGGGCAAACTAGTGACTTTGGACAGGCAGAGGATAACATTATTCACATATCTCAGGTCAAAGGTGTACTCCACCTAGAGGAGGCTGGGAGAGGAAGACTTTTGACAAGTGTGGTGGTGATGGATGCACTGTCCTGTCTCATTATTTTTCCTCCATCCCCCAGGTTCTACTTAAAACAAATAATAAATAAAGTATCAGTGGCAGAGTGGGTTCAAATAGATTTGAAAGGTTACTCGATATTGCTTTTATTCAGGCTTCAGTTAGACATTGCTAACTATCATAAACTGCCAAACCCCAACCAGGACCATTCCAGCCAATCCTAAAAAGTGCCAAAGGCAATATATAAGATTCTACAAGGGTTCCATGCACTAGAGTAACTTTCCAGAAACCTCAACTTCCAGATGGGTCCGTGGACCAGATAATTCCCCAAACCTAGAGGGCCCAGCCTCTCCAGAACATCAGATATAGTTCCATCTCCCTACCCCATATTATAATCAAGTCCTTTCAACATGAGAAATTTACAATGGTCATAGCACAGATACCCCTAAGGAGAAGGATAGAAAGATCAAAGGTGATGGTGGAGCTATACAGAATATATAGGGTTTAACAAATGAATATAATTGCTAAATCATGAAATTGATATCTCTTTCAGTCTCCAATATCTTAGAACAACTAGAAGTAAAACCCTAAAATTGTGGAATTGCAATCCATACCAAACTCTGAAATCTGTTCTACAATTAACTGTGATGCCATGCTTTGAAATTTATTGCTCTTTTGTATATACGCTGTTTATTCAAACAAAAAAAGAAAAAGTCAATTGCGATGATGAGAAAATATTTTTGCTTTCTAACATTCTGTATTCTGAAGCACCTGGAGGAGAAAACCTGAGAGGACCATAAGGTAATCCATGACAAACTCTGGGATTTGTTGTGTAACTACTTGTTGAAGAGTGCTTTGAAAAGTGTTGCTTTTTTCTTTCTTTGCTTTCTATATATGTTATATTATCCAATTAAAATAAAAAACAGAAATATCATCTCCTAATGAATATCTTTGTTAGACATTTTGGCCCCTGACTTCTGATTCTCACAGCTTCTTATTAAGGTTTTACTGTATTTAAGCTGAAATAATAAGATGGAGAGTCAAAGCAGAATTATGTGGTGGGAGAGCAGCATGGGCACTGAGCAGTAGGCACTGAGTCCCTACTCATCTGTGCTCTGTGGAATCAGGTACAGGCTGGAACTGTAGCCAATACAAGAACAAGGGATCAGGTAGACCAAGCTGGGCAGGCAAAGACCCAAGGTAAAGATGCAGTGGGACTTGAGTGTAGTGAGTCAGAAGCAGACCCAGGAGAGGGGTGGACAGTACTTGAAATGTCAAAGTATAGAGAAGCTCAAAGAAGAAAAGAAATGTTCTAGTTTACAAGCTGCCAGAATGCAATATACCAGAAATAGAATGACTTTTAAGATGTGAAATTTAATAAGTTGCAACTTTACTGTTCTAAGCCTGTAAAAGTGTCCAAATTAAAGTAAGGCTATAGAAATGTCCAATCTAAGGCATCCTGGGAAAGATATCTTGGTTCAAGAAGGCCTATGAGTTCAGGGTTTGTCTCTCAACTGAAAAACCACGTGACAAACTTGCAGTGTCTGCTAGTTTTCTTTCCAGGCTTCTTTTTTCAAAAAGCTTCCCCAGGGGCATTTTCCTTTGTCATCTCTGAAATTCTCTGGCTGTGTGGGTTCTTATAGTTCTCATAGCTCTCTCCAAAATGCCTCCTCTCTTGAAAGATTCCAGTTAATGAATCAAGACCCACCTGGAATGGGTGGAGTCACATCTCTGTCTAATCAAAGTTAATACCAACAAATGTGTGTGTCACATTTTTGTGGAGATAACCTAATCAAGTTTCAAACCTACAGTGTGGAATACGTATTAAAAGAAATGGCTGCCTGCACAAAATGGATAAGGATTAAAATATGACTTTTCTAGGGTACATAATCCTTTCAAACCATTAAAAATGCTGCCAGTTATGTCTATACTCAGAGGTTACACTGTTATGATTAGCTTCTCTATTTCCTTGTTGATCTACTGTCTGGTTATTCTATCTATAGAGGAGAATGGTGTATTGAAGTTGCCTACTATTATTGTTGAAATATCTATCACTCCCTTCAGCTTTACCAGTGTCTGACTCATATACTTTGAAGCCCCATGATTGGAAGCATAAATATTTATGATTGCTATATCTTCTTTATGAATTGACCCTTTATTATATATTGTCCTTCTTTGTCTCTTATGATGTCTTTACATTTAAAGTCTATTTTGTCCTATATTCATATAGCTACTCCCGCTTTCAGTTGCAACTTACATGGAAACATTTTTCCACCCTTTCGCTTTCAATCCATTTGTATTCTTGTGTCTAAGATGAGTCTCGTAAGCAACATATAGCTGGATTGTGTTTCTTAGTCCATTTTGCTAATCTGTATCTTTTGATTGGTAAATTCAGTTTGTTAACATTCAAGGCTATTACTGAAAAGACACTTGAATCCATGATTTTATCTTTTTTATTTTATTTGTCAGATCTATATATTCCTTTCCCTCTTTCTCCTTGTATTTTTTAAATTACCATTAATGACACTCTTCAATTCTGTGCCCTCCTCCAGACCTCCCGCTCCTGTTTTTTTTTTTCCCAGATGGAAGAACTCTTTTAGCATTTCTTGGGGGGCTGGTCTCTTGTTGATGAATTTTTTCTGGGCTTTGTCTGTGAAAGCTTTAATCTCTCCCTCAGTTTTCAAGGACAATTTGGCTGGGTACAAAATTTTTGGCTGGAAGTCTTTCTCTTTCAGGTTCTTGAATATATCATACAACTGCCTTCTCACCTCCAGGGTGCTAGTCTTAGTCTTATTTGGTACTTGAACTCAGTCTTATTTGGTCTCCCTTGTATGTAGTAGAATGTTTTTCTCTTTCCAAATTCAGGATTGTCTGCTTCTTTCAACATTTGACAGACTGTTGAGTGTTTGTCTTGGGGAAGGCCTATTTGGATTTATTCTTTTGGGCATTCATTGGACTTCTTTGACTTGTATATTTATGTTCTTTATGAGGGTTGGGAAGTGTTCTCCCATTATATCCTAAACCAATCTTCCTAGCCCATTTACTCCTCTCTTCTCCTTCTGGAATACCAATGATTCTTATATTTGCACCTTTCATTTTGTCTATCATTTCCCTGAGATCCAACTCACATTTTTCCATCTTTTTTGCCATTTGCTGTTTTGAGTCTTTGAAGTGAGTTATCCTGTTCTCCATATCCCTTATTCTTTCTTCTCTCTCTTCAAATCTGGTTTGTGTGACTCTAGTATGTTTTTTATTTGGTCAATGGAGTCTTTAATCTCTGTGATTTCCACTATTTTTCTACTTATCCTTTCAAATTCCTCTTTATGCTCTTCTACTGTTCCCTTCATCTGCTTTATATCATTTGCTATCCCACCTATTTTGTTAAGTATAGTTGTATGAATATTAGTTATTCCAACCTCTGTGTCTCCTTTAAGTTTTAACTTGGTCATTAGGCAGGGATATATCTTTCTCATTGTTATATGCTTAGTGATCTTCTGCTGCCTTCATGACATGTAAATATCATGATTGATTTACTTTGGGAGTTGATTTCTTTCAGTAGTCTATGGCCTTGTGTTTGTGCATGGTTACACAGAAGGAGCAGGATGTGGTGACTTTTTTCAGGGAAAGTTTAGGTATAAGTTGGGGATATTATTCTGATGCTTGTGAATGTGGGTGCCCAGAGGCCAGGGAGGAAGTAGCTGTGTGGGTTCACTGGTCTGCGGGTAATAACCCTGGTCTATGCTGGTCTATGGCACCAATCCCTTTGTTCACATGTGTAGAGCTGTGGCATCAGGTTGGCATATGCCTTCATGGATTGGAGGCAGATATGTCCTAACTATTCAGTTCAGCACTTTCTCAGAGCTGGGAAGCGTTGTTGTCAGCATGCATGGTTCTAGGACTGCTATAAAGTGCAGTTCCCAGAGCTGAATGATGTGATTGGGCCTGTACATGCATGTTCCTAGGAGTGCCATAAACTGATGTGCAGAGTTTGGCAGGGGGTGAGGCTGTGTGACACTATGGATGGGAGGCAGGTGTAGCCTGGGTATGGAAGATAGTGCCCATAGCCTTTATATGTTGGCAACAGCCTGCAGGGAACAGGGAGGCTAGGTAGTGTAAGGAGGGGTACAGGAGAGGTGGATTGGGCTGCACTTGGGGTGGCGGTGGGAGACATGTACATACACTGTGAGCTGGTTGGGTGGGGGCATCTGGAGAATGGGGAATGGGAGCAGGTGACAGGGTTCAGTTGCATGGGGTGTGGGGTCAGTTGCTGGTCATGGGGCTGTGCTGGTGAGGGTAGTGCACCCAAGGGATGCAGTTTACTTTCTAGTCTCTGGCTCCTGTCCATGCACTCCCATGGGCTCCATGCCTTTGTGCCAAGCTCCAGCTTTCTGTCTCTCAGTTACTCATTCTCTGCAATTAGTGCCACCCCATGTGGTGCAGAAGGCTCTCTTGACATCATCCACACTCCCTAATCACCCCCTCAGTTGCCCTCCTGTACCTTCTCTAACTTTTCAGTGGAGCAGGGCTAATCCCAAGCTACTTTATTTGGCCATCTTCCCAGGAGTCCTGCATTTCATTTTTATAAAGTTAAAGAGCAAAATTTTTGCAATTGTTTGGAATACAATTATATTTTTTCAGGGTTTGACTTTGAGAAAGCAAAATGTTGAAAGTTGTCAGATTTGAATAAATATCTGATTCTTTAGTTAATTAAAGCTAAGGAAAAGACTTACCTTTTTCAAAAATGAGAAGGTTCATTTTTATTAACCAAGGACATGATAATGTCAACATAAGGTACAAGAAGCTTTTTTATCCTGATTATTTAAAATAAGGTTTTATAGTTTTCTAGTTAAAAACAAACCAATAATTTAAGCACTTTATTTTAATAGAGAGAAATCTAAATTTTAGTCTTGCATCAGTGTATTATTTGATATTATAGCTTTTAAAAATTCTATAGATAGACCCATTAAATCTTTTCTTAACTTCGACCATAATTTCCTTTTCCACAAACCTTTAACAATTTATCACATATATATATGTAGGCTTTTTTCTGCATTTTCCTCTTTCTCTAATAACTATTTATTTTAGAACAGAACTGCCCTATTTTTGTCTTTAATAATATTTTATATCTTTCATATTTATGTCCCTAAAATGATTTTTGAAAATATCGTTAAAAATCTCACCACATAAAATTATCATTATAATCAAACTTGTCAGAATAATTTTAAATATTTTATTTACTTTAGTTAATGTATATTTGAAACATTAATATACAATGTTTAGCAAAAATTAAGGGCCATATACATATTGAATTTGTTTTCTAAAAATTGCTCTTTTTCAAAGTTTCATAATCACTATATAATTTTTTAAAAGTTTGAATATAGGACACCTCATTTCACTTGTGATTGTTTTTATAAAATGAATTTAATTGTAAGATGCTATTGAAATTTAAAGTTTTATTCTCAGACTATCTTTCACTGATATCCAATTTATACTATGACCATGCAGAATTATAAGAGAAATTTAATTTTTTAAAAGGGCCCTTCCAAATTTAGACCAATTATTCAAAGCATAACTTAAAGGAGACATAGCTGGCACATCTTGAGAGTTTCCCATGGCTAGGTAATATTAATACAACTTTCAAAGACAAAACGTCAAGACATAGGTTTTTAAAAGTTAATGGATTTTTTAATTTAAATGTAAAGGAAACCTGAAGACAAAACATGCAAACAGAAGTTTCTTAATACCAAATGGCTTCCCCCAATTCAAAAATACAACATAGAAACCCAGCAGGAAACCACAAATCTGGGGACACTGAGTCCATATTTATGAACTGAGACAAATTTAATAGTTTTTGCGTTATGAGAAGACTGTCAAAATGAAAGTAAACACAGCATGAAAGGACTAACAAAGTGAAAGACAATGCAGATCAGAAGAGACAAACTTATAAAGTTACCTAGCCCAGGGAAAGTCTGAACTTTAAAACCAGTGTGAAAGGGATTTACTGCACATGCACTTTGCAAGAAACTAGAGGAATTTTCCTCAAAACCACTTCAATGTGAAGATGTGGATTTTAGAAATTTA
Organism: Tamandua tetradactyla; assembly: GCF_023851605.1. Lineage (NCBI taxonomy): Eukaryota > Metazoa > Chordata > Mammalia > Pilosa > Myrmecophagidae > Tamandua > Tamandua tetradactyla. The sequence continues at coordinate 93,031,078 of NC_135330.1, read as the reverse complement.
ACAACCTTGAGTAAACCTTGCAAAGGAATTACTGAATCACAAATTCCTAAATGTCTTGTAGTATTAGAAAGTATAATCCATGGAGATAAAATGTTTAAATCCAAAATAACATTCTGCACAAAACAAGGACATGAAACTGGGTATTTTAAATATATTAAGACTATTTCTAACAAAGCATTACACTATTCAGAAGAGCACAGTTCATATTTTATGCAGATTTTGTACAGCTTGTCTTATTGACATTTAGCACTATGAAGCTGTGCTAAAATGTGAGTCCTGCCATCTATGCCAATTCTGTTGCAGGAAAGGCAACATGATATTTGTGGACACTTAATTTAGAGGCTCAGATTTGAGGACAACACAGACTTCAGTGATATGAAAACAGTATTTATTAAGAAACTAACAAAAAATATTGTTAGAAATGAGGCATAGCTCCATCACCATTCCAGAGATAGCATTCAGGGTCGAACTGGGAAAGTCCCAAGTGAGGCATCCTTCTCTTGGGTGGGATTCCAAAATCTAACTGCTTTCATGCAGTTTATATGGTGTTTTTACACAATCGTGGCAAGATTCCAATTAACTTGGCCCAGATGGTCCGCTGTAAACTGGCTAGTGACTGAGAGGAGTTTCCTGAGACCTAGAAAATGTTATGAAAATGCATCTCCTTTTGAGAATATAGCCAGTGCACATTTTAACAACTCAGCACCAAGGTCATGCAATGGCAACATGAGTAGAGCAGAGCAAACTCTACAAACTTAGTTTCCCTTTCAGTATGGAATATATGTGTGAGACAGGACTATTCATATATCCAGTTTTAATTCTAAAGCTTGCAGTTTCCCTATACTGCCACACTGAGGGACAGGTGTGACAAGTTTGTAATAATTTAAATCCCCACCTAGGCAATAATGGTAATGAGTTCTCTGTCACCATCATCATTTTTTTTTAAAGACTACAATTCCCGATATTCCAAGGTGGTCTCCCATTCAAGTTCTAACCAGGCCCAAACCTACTCAGCTTCAAAGATCAGACAAGATCACATGCATTCAGAGTGGTGTGTCTGTAGACATGGGCTCCTGCCACAGGGAGCCCCAAGAGCCTGGGCTGTGAAGGGCTGTGCTGCCTCATCCAGCATGCTGTGGAGACTGTGCCAGCCAGTGCCTGGATCCTGACCACAGGCCCCTGCTTGCTGCCACCCTACACCATTGCCTGCATGAGACACAACCCACCCATACCCTGCCATGATGGGTGTGCTCACAGGGCTGCAACTTGGGATGATTCATGCAGCCCAGCCAAGTTCAGTCCCCAGATGGCCCCCCACCACTTCCCCACCCCACACTCCCCACTTGGCCACTTCTGCCTAGGTCCTGCCCAATGACCACTCTAAAAATGCCAACACCCCCTGCCAGCCAGTCTATCTAGCCAGCAGCTGAGCAGCCACTCCAGGACCTTCCTGGCAAAGCCCACACACCACCCAGTCCATCCAGGGCATCAAGGGCCCAGTAGACTTGCAGGCCAAGCCAAGCCAGGGGGATGAGGAAGCCTGAGGTCTGCTTCACTGCCCCACCACAGGCACATTTTCTTCCCCTAACGTGTCACCTGGCCACAGTCTCCTCACATTCCCTAACCTCCACTCCTGACTGACCCCTCACATCTTCTACAGTCTACCCACCCATCCTCCACTCCTGTTGCTGTGGTGCTCCTCTTTCTGACCCACCTGGGCTGGGCACAGCCCTTGTCCAGGGTCAGGATCTGGCTTCAGACCAGGGAAGCAAATCAGCTGGCAGTCTAGTCTTGGGACAGGAAGGTCATTCCTTGCATGCTGCCAAGACTTCAAGTAACACACACTCATTATGTGGTGTGCATCTTGTCTGCTCAGCAGTTGGGGTGACCTGGTAGTTCTGATCAACTCCACAGTAATGGAACATCCCAACAGGGCCCAAGAACGAGGTTAGTATTTCATGATCATGGGGACAGGCTGTCCACTGGATACAATGCCTGGCAGTAGCAGTCAGTCTGGGCATGCCAGAAGTCTCGGGAACCACTTAGAAAGGCATGTCTCTGCAGTCTCTCTGGGATACCCTGAGTGGCCACCATGGCTGCCGCCTCTGATGCCCCTTGGGCCAGGTGGTGGGTGGGCCCTCCACACAGCTACCGAGGCCACAATTTTACAGGTGTTTGTTGTACAGAGGCTGTGGCCCCTGCATTTGCTGTCTGCTCAGGGGTGCATGTTGCCCCACCATGCAAGCATCCCATAAGCCAAGGCCTGCCCACTCTCCATCCCCAGCCCTACATGGCCTCCAGATCACCTTGCCAGTCTGTGTGTCTGCAGTTCCCTGAGAGACATGGACCACCCGGGACTCAGTCTGCTGCCTGGCTGTGCAGTGGTTGTTGGGGGTGGGGGGTATAAGGAGCTGGAGGCAATAGTGCATTGGCCCTGGGGGGTGGGGAGCTTAGGGGCCCAAGGCATTAGCTGAGCACTGGGCAGCAGAGTCCTGAAGAATGAGATGGAGGGACCAAGACATGAGGTGCCTGGCAAATAGCTTCAGCATATATTCTGGGTAGTGTAATTCTGAATTTAACTTGTATGGATGTTTAGTTGCACCTCATGAGTTCACAGAATCTTCAATAGGGTGGGAGTTCTTGTTGTTGATCCAAGTTGGTGTGATACCCTGATATATTGCAGAGTAATTTGGGCAGTGAATAAAGAAATATCTGCAAGGTCCCACTGGGGAAAAAGAAGGAAGTATGCAACTTCCCCATTTGGAGAATTTCTGATATTCTGGCCAGCATGTGAGGTTGACAAAATCAATGGGCCAAGCACTCATTCTTGGTGTTTCTCCCTGTAAAACATATTCCTGCAAAGAGAAGCTAAGCCTCCTTAAAATCAGGCCTTAAAAAGTCACCCTCAGAAATCTTCTTTTGTTGTCCTTATGTGTCTTCTCCTCTTTAAGCCAACTCAGCAGGTGAACTCACTGCCATCCCTTTCATGTGGAACATGACTTCCAGTAGTCCAAATCTCCCTGGAAACATGGGACAGAACTCCCAGGATGAGCAGGGGCCCAGCATCAAGGAATTGAGAAAGCCTGCCTGACTAAGAGGGGAACAGAGAAAGGAGAGAAAATAAAGGTTCAGTGGTCAAGAGATTTCAGAGTCCAGATGTTATCCTGGTGGTTATTTATAGGCATCATATGAACATACAGTTTTCATTTTGGTGTAGTGGAGTGCCTGGAGGGAATTACCCAAAACTGTTGAACTATGTAGCCTTGATTCTTGAAGATGACTGTATAAAGATATAAGTTGATTCTTGAAGATGACTGTATAACGATATAACTTTTACAATGTGACTGTGTGATTGTGAAAACCTTGTTTCTGTTGCTTCTTGTATCCAACGTATGGACAGATGAATAAAAAACATGGATAAAGAATAAATAAGAGGGCAGGGAATGATGGTGGCTTAGTGAGGTGTGGAATTTAGTTTGTCCTTCTAAGCAGCTAATAAATAGCCGGGAACAGTACAGAACAACTGCTGGGGCCACACCAGTGACCAGACATACAGTGTACACAGCCTGGACAAGCTGGATCATCTGTGATCCCACAAAGAACTGCAACCCCTTTAGACCATGGAGTCTGGCATCCCTCCTCTATATGAACAACAGCCTCGTTCCCTGAGGGAAGAGGAAACTAACTTTGCTAGCAGCAAAGTCTTAACTCAGCCAAGCTCCATTTACAGAATTAATTAACAAATTCTAACTATGAAAATAGGCTCCTAGCTCAGATAAACCTGGAATAAATGATAGAGGTACTAGAGGAGTTTTTGTCTCTGCAGAGAGGGAATGAGGGTGAAAAATAAAAATACACAGGGTTTTTGAGCTGGACAGCACAAAATACTTGAAAATTTCTGGGCCCTTAAAAAAGGGGACACATAGAGCCTGGAGATACATAGAGCAACTACCATATTAAGCTCTTGACTGACAAAACCTGAGAAATAGGGATCCTGCTTTTTCTTTTTCATTTTGCCTCTACTACTTATCAGCTCACTAGAATCAACTACAAGCCTTCTCAGTCTTCAGCAATGTCCCAGGCAAAGGTGGAATTAAGGTGTCTGAAAAAATCAGGTGAAAAGAGTTAAATTATTAAAATCTATACCTTCCTGAAGATAAAGGTGGGCCCCAGTTCAAGTGGAATCCCTCCCTCAAGGAATTCAGGCCCCAGGGACTAGAAAAGTGAAGCAATTAATGCCAACCTCCAACCTCACCTCTGTCTCAACCATAACACCATCAGAGAGAGCATGCTGAAATGATAGGCACCACACCACTTTACACAGGCAGACAAGGGGCACATATTGAGAAGGATAGGAAAAACACAGTCTAGAGGCTTCATAGGAATGTATGTCAACCTGCTAATTTTCACCCTCAGGGAAAACTGTTGCAGGCAAGTCTTTCCACCTGAGAGGAGACCAAACAGTCTTGGGAAAATCTGACTGGGTTCTAAAATATCTGAGGAGATTCTCCTCAAAAAAAATCTCCATATAGGCAGGGCATGAAACAGAAAAACAAGAAGTGGAAAATTCTGATGCCCTAAACAGTACCTATGTTAGAGGTCTAGAATAAGTTGAATTGAATGTAAAAGAACAGATAGAGAACAAAGCCATCCAGCAATAAAATCCTAGGTAAAAGCATGAAAACAACATCCAGAATAAACTAAGTAAGGAAATCAAATGGCTAGAGCCAGAAAAAATAATGAGTCATATCAGGAAAATTGGAAATATGTCCAGTCAAAGAACAAATCAAAAATTCAAATGAGATACAGGACTTGAAACAACTGATTCAGGATGTTTGACTGAACATGAGAAATCTCATAAAAATCAAATAAATGAGTTGAGGGAGGACATACAGAAGGCAATGGGTGAGCAAAAAGAAGAAATCAAAAGTTTTAAAATCCAAATTATGGAACTTCTGTGAATGAAAGACAAAGTAGAAGAAATGAATAAAAAAGGAAACCTACAATGATAGATTTGAAGGGGCAGAAGAAAGAATCAGTGAAGTAGATGACTGGAATTCTGAAATCCAATGCACAAATAAAAATATAGGGAAAAGAATGGAAAAATATGACCAGGTTCTCAGGGAATTGAATAACAACCTGAAGTGCATGACTATACCTGTTGTGGGCATCCCAGATAGAAAGGAGAAGGGAAAAGGAGGAGAAAGAATAATGGAGGAAATTATCACTGAAAATTTCCCATCTCTTACAAAAGACATAAAATTACAGATCCAAAAAGTGCAGTGTACCCCAAACAGAACAGATCCAAACAGAAATATTCTAACACACTTACTAATCAGACAGTCAGATGTCAAAGAGAAAGACAGAATTTTGAAAGCAGCAAGAGAAAAGCAATTCATCACATATAAGGGAAGCCAAATTAGATTATGTTTGGATTTCTCAACAGAAAGCCCAGAGGCAAGAAGGCAGTGATATGATATATTTAAAGTTCTAAAAGAGAAGAACTGGCAACCAACAATTCTATATCCAGAAAAATTGTCCCTCAAAGATGAGGAGGAGATTAAAACATTCTAAGACAATCAATGAGGGAATTTGTGAGCAAGAGACTGACTCTGCAAGAAACACTAAAGGAAGATCTACAAACAGATAGGAAAAGACAGGAGAGAGCAGTCTTGAGAAGAGTATAGAAATGAAGACCATCAATAAATGTACAAAGAGGAAAAAAAGTAGATATGATATATAAAATCCAAAAGGCAAAATGGTAGCAGAAACTACTGCCTGTACAGTAATAACATGGAATGTTAATGGAGTAACCTCCCCCCCATCAAGAGACAAAGACTGGTAGAATGGATTAAAAAACAAGACCCATATGTATGCTATGTACAGGAGACTCATTCTAGATCCAAGGACAAATTAGGCTGAAAGTAAAAGGTTGGGAAAAGATATTTCATGCAAACAACTATAAGAAAAGAGCAGGAGTAGCTATACTAATATTCAACAAATTAGACATCAAATGTAAAGCAAAAGAGATAAAGAAGGACAATATGTACTAAAAAAAGGAACAATTAAACAAGAAGACATAACAATCACTAACATTTATGCACCAAACAAGACTGCTGTAAAATACATGAAGCAAATACTGGAAACTCTGAAAGGAGAAATAGACACCTCTACCATCATAGTTGGAGACTTCAATCCCCACTCTGATCAATGAATATAACATTTAGACTGAGGATCAATAAAGAAACAGAGAATTTGAACAATATAATGAATGAACTAGACCTAACAGACCTGTACAGAATACTACACTACACAACAATAGCATATACATTTTGATCAAGTGCTCATGGATTATTCTCAGTGATAGATCATATGCTAGGTCACAAAGAAAGCCCCAATAAATATTTAAAAAACTGAAATCATAGAAAATACTTTCTCAGATCATCAAGGAATGAAGTTGGAAATCAATAGCAGGCAGAGGGCCAGAAAATTCACAAATATATGAAGGCTAAACAACATACTCTCAAGCAACCAATAGGTCGAGGAAGAAATTACAAGAGAAATCAGTAAATATCTTGAGGCAAATGAAAATGAAAACACAGCATTTTCAAAATTATAGGATATAGCAAAGGCAGTGCTAAGAGGGAAATTCATTGCCTTAAATGCCTATAATACAAATGAAGAAAGAACAAAAATTGAGGAATTAACTTCTCACTGGGAAGAACTAGACAAAGAACAGCAAACTAACCACAAACAAACAAAAGGAAATAAATAACGAGATTAGAGCAGAAATAAACAAAATTCAGAACATAAGAACAATAAAAGAAATCAACAAAACCAGAAATTGGTTCTTTAGGAGAATCAACAAAGTTGATGGACACTTAGCTAGGTTGATAAAAAGAAAAAGAGAGAGGATGCAAATAAATAAAATCAGAAATGAAAGAGGAGACATAACCACTGAACCCACTGCAAAAAAGTAGGTGATGAGAGTATACTGTGGGCAACTATATGCTAATGAATTAGACAATGAGATAAAATGGACAATTTCCTACTAAGGCATGAACAACCAACTTGACTTGAGAAGAAATAGATGACTACACAAACCAATCACAAGTAAATAAATTGAATCAGTCATCAAGAAGATGATAAAAAAGAAAATTCCAGGACCAGATGGATTCACATGTGAATTTTACTGAGATTTCAAGAAAGAATTAGTACCATCCTACTCAAACTCTTCAAAAAAATTGAAGAGGAAGGAAGAACACCTACCTCATTCAATGAAGCCAATATCTCCCTCATGGCTGAGCCAGACAAGGATATTGCAAGAAAAGAAAATTATAGACCAATCTCTCTAATGAATATAGATGCAAAAATCCTCAACAATATGCTTGCAAATTGAATCCAGAAGCAGATTAAAAGAATTACACACTATGACCAAACAGGTTTTATTCCAGGTATGCAAGGATGATTCAACATAAGAAAATCAATTAATGTACTGTATCATATCAACACATCAAAGCAGAAAAACCACATGATCGTTTTTCAGAAAGGACATTTGAAAATATTCAATATGCTTTCTTGATTAAAATGCTTCAAAGGTTAGGAAGAGAAGGGAACTTCCTCAACATGATAAAGGGTATATATGAAGAAACCACAGCTAATATCATCATCAATGGGGAAAGACTGAAAGCTTCCCCCCTAAGATCACGAACAAGACATGGATGTCCACCATCATCATTGTTGTTCAACATTCTAATGGAAGTTCTAGCCAGAGCAATTAGAAAAGAAAAAGAAATAAAATACATTCAAATTGTAAAGGAAGAAGTGAAACTCTCACTGTTTGCAGATGATATGGTGCTATATGTTGAAAATCCCCACAAAAATATATAGCAAAGGTACTAGAGCTAATAAATGAGTACTGCAAAGTGACAGGGTATAAGATCAACACCTCAAATGAATAGTGTTTCTATATACTGCTTACTAATGGGCAATCTGAGGGGGAAATCAAGAAAAAATCTATTTATAATAGCAACAAAAAATAAAATATTTAGAAATAACTTTAACTAAGGATACAAAAGACCTATACCCATAAACCTACAAGAACTTGCTCAAAGAAATCAAGGAAGGCCTCAATAAGTGGAAGGGCAAACTATGTTCATTAATTGGAAGACTAAATATAGTTAAGACATCAATTCTGCTCAAATTGATTTATAGATTCTATGCAATACCAATTAAAATCACAAAAACTTACTTTGCCAGAATAGAAAAACCAATAACCAAATTTATTTGGAAGGGCATGGTTTCCCAAATACTTAAAAAGTCTTGAGAAAGAAAAATAAGTGGGAACTCTCACACTACTGAATTTAAAGCATATTACAAAGCTACAGTAGTCAAAACAGCGTGGTACTGGCATAAAGACAGATATACTGACCAATAGAATTGAATAGAGTGTTCAGACATAGACCCTCTCATCTATGGACAATTGATCTTTGATAAGACAGTCAAGCCAAATAACCCGGGAGAGATCAGCCTCTTCAATTATCGGTACTTGGAGAACTTGATATTCATATGCAAAAGAATGAAAGAGGATCCATATCTCACACCCTATACAAAAATTAACTCAAAATGGATCAAAGACCTACACATCAAGCTAAGAAAAATAACTTTTAGAAGAAAACCAGAGGAAATACCCTATAAAACTTGTAATAGTAGGTAGTTTCCTAGATCTTAGGAATCTAGGAAACAGAGAACAAGCAGAGAACAAAGTACAAGCAGAGAACAAAGAAATAGATTAATGGGAACTCCCCCAAATTAAACACTTTTGGGCATTGTCATGGTCAGGTTCATGTGTCAACTTGGCCAAGTAGTGGTTGGGCAAGTGCTGGCTTGTCTGTTATGATGAGGATATTTCATAGAATTAAATCATGATCATGTCAGCTGCATCTGCAGCTGATTTCATTTGTAATCAGCCAAAGGGGCATGTCTTCTGCAATGAGTAATGCTTAATCTAATCACTGAAAGCCTTATAAGAAGGATTAAGAAGAGACAGGCTCTTCCTGTTTCGGCTGGTGAGACTCTCCTGTGGAGTTCATCCAGAGCCTCCACTGGAATCGTTGGCTTCACAGCCTACTCTGCAGATTTTGGACTTTGTGTTCCTGCAGTCACATGAGACACTTTTATAAATTTTATACTTGTGAGTATTCCCTGTTGATTTTGTTTCTCTAGAGAACCCTAACTAATACAGGCATTAAATAACTTTGTCAAGAAAGTAAAAAAGGTAGCATACACAATGGGAGAAAATATTTGGAAACCACATATAAGTTAAGGGTTTAGTATCCAGTATATACAAAGAGATTATTCAATTAAACAACAAAAAAGACAAATAACCTAATTAAAAAATGGGCAAAAGACATGAACATACACTTCTCAGAAGAGGAATTACAAATGGCTAACAGGCACATGAAAAAATGCTCAACTTCCTTGGCTATTAGGGAAATGCAAATCAAACCACAATGAGATATCTTCTCACACCCACAAAAATGGACATCATAAAAAAAAAAGAAAATGACAAGTGCTAGAGGGGATTGGAGAAAGAGGCACACTTAAGCACTGTTGGAGGGAATGTAGAATGGCACAACCCACTGCGGGAGACAGTTTGGTGGATCCTCAGGAAGCCATATATAGAATTGCCATATGATTCTGCAATCCCAATACTCGATATCTATTCAGAGGACATGAGTGCAAGGACACATACATTTGCAGACCAAATTTATAGCAGAATTATTTATAATTGCTAAGAGTTGGAAACAGCCAAAATGTCCATCAACAGATGAGTGGCTAAACAAGCTGTGGGTTGGAATATTACACACCTATAAGATAGAATAAAGTCATGAATCATGTAACAGCATGGATGGACATTGTGATGAGTGAAATTAGCAAGAAACAAGAATACTATTACTGTATGGTCTTACTGATATGACCTAACATTAATGAGTGAACTTGGAGAATTTAACTTAAGAACACAGGTTATCAGGAGATAGAAACTGGGTAGAGATTGGACAATTGATGCTGGGGGAATACAGATTGTATGACAAGACATTATAATAATGCAGATATGGATAACATAATATTACCTGATTGTAGCACAATAATGTAAGTACACTGGATGAAGCTGAATGTGAGTATGGTTGAGGGAAATAGGCTGGGAGCATGGATGAAATCAGAAGGTAAGGTAGAGGATTAAGACAGACATTATAGATTAGGAATGCCTAGAGTGTACAATAATGGTGATTAAATTTATAAATTAAAAATGTTTTTATATGAGGAAAAACAAAGGAATGTCAGTATTGCAGGGTTTTGAAAATAGATGGTATATATAAAAAAGTACAATCAATGTAAGCTAGGGTCTATAGTCAACAGTAACAGCATAATATGCTTCCACTGAATTATAACAAAGGCATTATGCCAAAACTAATGTCTACAAGTGGTGGAATTTGGAAAGGGATATGGATTCTTTGTGGAAGAAAAGGAAATTACTTCAGATAGATTGTTGTGGTGAAGGCATGTGTATACAGTAAGGATAGACTGCATGGTGTGTGAATAAAACTATTTAAAAATGGTCAGAGAGAAACAAGTTCTACAGAAGCTGCCAAGAAAGAGATGTACCTAATCACTGTCAATAGGGGAATGAAAAGTACATCTTCTTGGAGAGCATTGTGGTGGTTCCACAGGTGGCTGGGGTGGGTTTGCCTAATGATACAGAAACTCCATTGCTCAGTCTATACCTGGAGGAACTGAGTGTGGGGACATAAATGGACATTTGCACACTGAAATTTCTGGCAGTAATTACCCTGACACAAAATGAGTGGAAATTGCCTAAGGGTACAACAACTGAGGAATGGGAAGTGTAGCTATGGTGTATACATAAAATGGACTACTGAGCTGCTACAAGAAGGAATGAATTTGTGAGGCATGCAACCAGATGAATGAAACTTAAGAGCTGTATGTTCAATGAAATGTCAGGAACAAAAAAAGACAAATATTATCATTCCTAAATCTTATGGACTATCTATAATACAAAAATTTGGTGAACTAAATTTGAGAGCATGGGTTATCATGTTGGGGCTTATTATAAAGGGTCTCAGATTGCAAGCTCTTACAGCCACCATATATATCCAGGAGGTGCAATTATTAATTCTAAATTCTGATACTGAACTGTTAGGATATAATCTGGCTTTTCCCAGAAACTTTGGATGTTTATGTGACACCTGAGATTTAGAGTCAGAGCTCTGGAGCAATGAAAGAGAGCTGTACTCCATACAGGAACTGTTTTTAAAAATTTGGGAAAAGTGATCAGACATTGAGTAGAGATGTGAATGAAGCTGATATGGATAGGGCTAAGGTATATCAGAAGAATACATAAAGGATGATATTGTCAAAATCTTAAAACTTCAACTTCTGTGTGAGACTAAAGGGGGAGATGTTTATTTGGCACAAAATTTATATTGTGGTTAGTGCATTTCCTTATTTAACTTGTATGGTCAGTTTAGTTGAACATAAGTACAGGGAATCGAACACGGTGTGAGATTTTATTGGTTTGTCTAGGTCAGTCTGATGCCCCAATAAATCCAAGAGTGATTTGGACAGGAGTAAAGAAGGTTCCCTTAGGGAATGGGGAGAAAGGGGAAAGATTCAACCTCCCCATTTAGAGAATTTCTGACACTCTCACAAGCAATGGGGACAATGAAATCAATAGGCTGAGTCCCTAATCTTGGGGTTTGCACCTATGGAACTTATTCCTACAAAGGATAGGCTACACCTACTTAAAATTAGACCTAAGAGTCACCCCAAGAGAACCTCTTTTGTTGCTCAGATGTGGACTCTCTCTCTCTAAGACAATATGGCAAGTGAACCCACTCCCTTCCATCCCCCATGTGGGGCAATGGCCCAGGGTTCTAAATCTTCCTGGCAACATGGGATAGAAATCCTGAGATGAGCTTGACACAGCATCAATTGATTGTGAAATGAGAAAAAAATAGAGTCAGTGGCTGAGAAATTTCAGAAAGTTTAGAGGCTATCCTGGAGGTGAATCTTTCACATAATATAGATATCTCTTTCCAGTTTATGGTGCATTTGAGTGGCTGAAGGGAAATGCCTGAAACTGTAGACTGTGTTCCAATAGCTTTGCTTCTTGAAGATGAATGAATGAAGATATAATGTCTACTGTGTAATTCTGAAAACCTTGTGCCTGGTGCTCCCTTAATTGAGGGTATGGACAGATGTGTAAACAATATGGATAAAAATAAATAAATAATAAAGGGAACAAAGGTTACACTATATCAGGTAGATGGAAATACTAGTCATCAATGAGAAGTATGATATGGTATTTATGAGTTTTTTCTAGGGACATGACTCCCAGTAGTACAAATTTCCCTGGAAACATGGAACAGAACTCCTGGGATGAGCCAGGAACTTGCATCAAGGCATTGAGAAAGCCTGCTTGACCAAGAGGAGAGCAGAGAAAGGAGAAAGATAAAGACTCAGTGGTTGAGAGATTTCAAAGGGTCCAGATGTTATCATGATGGTTATTCTTAGACAGTATATGGACATACATTTTTCATTTATGGTGTAGTGGAGAGGCTGGAGGGAATCACCTGAAACTGTTGTGTTACATTCCAGTAACCTCGACTCTTGAAGAGGATCATATAAAGATACAACTTTTACAATGTGATTGTGGAATTTTAAAATGTATCCTTGTTTCTGTTGCCCCTTTTACCCAGGGCATGGACAGATGATTTTTAAAAATATAGTTAAAGAATAAACAATAGGAGGGACAAAATATAAAGTAAATTGTATATTTGGAAGTAATAGTGGAGAATGAAAGGGAAGGATAAGGGGTATGACTTGGGTGAGTTTCTATTTTCTTTTTAATTTTTTTCTGAAGTGATGCAAATGCTCCACAACATTATTGCAGTCATAATCACACACCCATGTGATGGTATTGTGAGCTGTTGATGGTCCACCGTGTGTGGAATGTATGGATGTGAAGACTTATCAATAAAACTATTAAAAAAGAAAAAGAGACTGGACTGAGCATATAGCCAGTTTAATTCCAAAGTTCCCACTTTTCCCATACTGAGACATTGAACACAGGTGTGGCAAGTTTGCAATAATTTGTTTCCCCACCTAGGCAATATTAGTAATAAGTTCTCTGTCAACATCATCATTAAAACAAAGCCCTCAACACCCAGTATCCCCTCCAGGTACTAACTCGGCCTGACCCTGCTTATCTCCTGAGATCAATCAAGATTGACCAGTTCAGGATGGTATGGCCATAGATGCGGTATCCCACCACAGGGAGCCCCAAGAGCCTCAGCTGGGAGGGCTGTGCTGTCTTGCCTGGCCCAACCTGGTTCCCAGCTCCCAACATCAGGCCCCTGCTCACTGCCACCCTGTGTCACCACTGCCCTGGGACAGCCTCCTGGCCACACTCTGCCAGGTTGAGAATTCTTATGGGGCTGCATCTTGGGACCCTGCCTGCAGTCCAGCCATGTTTGGTCTCCAGATGGCCCCCACCATGCACACCCCACTTACCCACCACTGCCTGGGTCCAACTTTCCCCAAGAGCTCTCCAATACCACCAGCTACCCTGCAACCTTGTGGGTCCAGCCAGCAGCCACTCAGCAATTCTGGCCCTTCCTTACAAATCCCAAGTGCTGCCCAGACCACCCAGGTCCGTGAGAGCCTGGCGTACTTGCAGGAGTGCACCAGGCCAGGCCAGGCAAGGTAGATGAGGAAGCCTGAGGCCTGCTTGGCCGTCTAACCACAGGCATGTTTTCTGCCCCTAGCTTATCACCTTGCCACAATCTGATCACAACCCCTACTCTCTGCTCCCTACCAACCACTTGTCCAGTGACCCCCAACTCTCCTCCACTCCCTGCAGCCATGGAGCTCCTGCTGCTGGGCTACCTGGGCTAGGTGCAGCCTCTCTGGTGCCAGGCTCTGACCTAGGACCTGGGATATGGCTCAGCTGGAAATCTACTCCTAAAGTGCTAAGGTCCCACCTGGCATTCCACTGGGCCTTCATGCAGCACACACTCATTGTGAGTCCACCCAGCAGTCAGGGCAGCCTCGTAGTTCCAATTGCATCTGCTCAGGGCCCAGGACACTAGATGGAAGCTAGCCTGTTATACTCTCTGGGGACAGACAGTCCACCAGTATCGTTGCCTGGCAGAGGAGACAGATGCCCTTAGGGCTGGCAACTGAGATCAGTCTCGGCCTGCTAGAAGGCCAGTGTCCTATTTGGAAAGGCAGGAATCTGGAACCTCCCTGGGATTCCTTGATTCATGCTGCCACAGTCTCTGGGGCTGCTTGTTCATGGTGAAGGGTGGAGCCTCTGACACAGCTCCACCTACCACAGCCCTGCATTCTGACTGTCTGTGTCCAGCATTTGTGGTGAAGAGGCTGTGATCCTTACATTTGTCCCCCAATCAAGGGCGCATGCAAACACCACACAAGCCCAGGCCACCCCACTTCCCAACCCTAGCCCTGCACAACCCCAGATCACCTTGCTGACCTGTGTGTCTTTGGTTCTGCCAGAGACATGGATGGCAGGGACTGTCTGGCTATGCTATGATGTGGGGGCTAGCAGCTGGGAGCAGGGGTGGTGGAGGTGATAATACATGGGTAGGATGAAGTGTGGGGGGGACCTTAGGGACCCGAGGCATTAGCTGTGGAGGCACAGTGCCCCTGGCCACAGGGTTCAAAACAAGGAGACAGGGAGGCATCAGAACACAAAGCAAGTGGCAAAAGGCTTCAGCAAATAGTCTGAGTAGTGCATTTCCAATTTCAACTTTTATGGGCAGTTTAGTTGCACACCATGAGTTTACAAATATGTTGCCCCATACTGCAGGCACCTCATTAGCCCAAGCCCACCTGCTCCCCACCCACAGACCTGGGCATCCAGGCCACCTCACTGTGCCATTGCTAGTCTCTCAAGGCATAAGGTGTGTGATTTCAAAGTGGGATGGGATCCTGGGGTGCTTCTGTAAGACTGTCTGTTTTCTTGGCTCCATTATTCTTTAACATTGGTCCGCACAGGGGCCTGGGAGGGACTGAATGCTCTAGATGGTCTCTGAAGTGGACAGGGGGTGGGGAGTGGAGTGGCCAGGTGTTTCTTGTCCCCTGGGTACTGGAGTACATGGTGAGTGTAGCATGGGGTGCAGGCACTAAGGGAGCAGGGTGAAGTAGGGCAGATGAAGACTCTGATCATAAGGATGTGAAGGTGGGCATCACAGCTGGGAGCACCATTTGGGGCCAGAGGCAAATGACCTGGGGCCTATTCCAAGAAGGGCTACAGTGGGTAAGGGGTCTCAGCCTTGGCCCCACCATGGTGGTGACCCCATGTCATGCTTGCCTGACATTAGTGTCTTCCATTCTGTGAGAGACATGGATGGCTTGGGACCCAGCCAACTGACTGGTTGTGTAGCAGTTTGTCGGGACTGTGGGGCTGGTGCACTGGAGGTGAGCTTTCCAGTGTCCACCTCTATATGTGTGGAAGCTTAGGGGCCAGAGACATTGGCTGTGGGCTACCATGCACTGGGTAGTAGAATCCAAAAGAAGGAGAAAGGGAGGCACCAAGAGACAAAGCTCCTGGCCAAAGGTTTCAGCATATATTTTGGGTACTGCATTTCTAGACTTAACTTGCATGGGCACCTTAGTCATACACAATGAGTTTATGGAATCTTCAATAGAGTGTGAGATCTTGTTAGTTGGTCCATGATAGTGTGATGCCCTGATATGTGGCAGAGTAATTTGGATAGTGAATTAAGAAATAATTGGAAGATCATCCTGGAGACTGAGCAGGAAGGAACAAATATTCAACTTCCCCATTTGGAGAATTTCTGATATTCTGGCAAGTACGTGAGGACCACATAATCAACAGGCCAAGTACTCAATTTTGGATGTCATCCCTATAAAACTTACTCCTGCAAAGGATAAGCTAAGCCTCCTTAAAATTAGGCCTGAAGAGTCACCCTAGAGATCCTCTTTGTTGCTCAGATGGGGCCTAACCTCTCTAAGCCAACTCAGCAGGTGAACTCACTACCCTCCTCATTAGGTGGAACATGACAGTCAGTGGTGAAATCTCCCTGGAAACGTGGAACAGAACTCTTGGGATGAGCTGGGAACCTGCATCAAGACATTGAGAATGCCTGCTTGACCAAGAACAGAATTGAGAAAGGAGACAGAATAAAAGATTCAGTGGCCAAGAGATTTCAAACATCATCCAGATGTTACCTGGAGATTATTCATATGCATTATATGGACATACATTTTTAATTTATGGTGTATTGGAGTGGCATAGAGGGAATTATCTGATAATGTTGAACTCTGCTCCTGAAGCCTTGATTCTTGAAGGCCACTGTATAGAGATATAACTTTTATAGTGTAACTGTGGGATTCTGAAAACTTTTATCTGTTGCTCTTTCCATCCAGGGAGTGAACAGATGAGTAAAAACATGTGGTTAAAGAATAAATGAATATAGAGGGAAAAAGGGTAAAATAAATTGTGTATTTGGAAATACTAGTGGTGAATGATAGGGAGGGCTGAGGGGTATGTTTTGTATGAGCTTTTTATTCTTGATTTTCCTTTTCTAGTGGATGACGTACTGAAAAATACTCATGGTGATGAATACAAAACTATGTGATGATTATGTGAGCGACCGATTGTACACCATGCATAGAATTTATATGTGTGAAGGTTTATCAATAAAAATATTAAAAAGGAGAAAAGTTAAGAGACAGGACTGTGCATATATCAGGTTTTAATAATAAAGTTCCCAGTTTCCCGTTCTGCTACACTGAGACACAGGTATGGGAAGTTCATAATCGTTAGATTTCACACTTGGGTAATAATTATAACAACTTCTCTGTTACCATCATCATTAAAGCAAAATATTCAGTCATTGATTGTACACCATGTATGGAATGTATGATTGTGAAGATATACCAATAAAATATTAACAAAGAAAATAAAGTAAGAGAGTTCTGTGCATACATATGTCAGGGATTTTTAGTTTCTGTTTTTGCTTTTGTATGCTGTATGGCAGGTGTCAAATTTCATTTTTTCCAAGAACATCATGTGTTATTCTGGCACAATTTCTTGAATTTTTTGTTTATTTGTTTATGCTGGTTTATTGGTTTTTGGGGGAGGTTCTTGGGCCTGGAATTGAACCCAGATCTCCCAAATGGTAGGCGAGAATTCTACCACTGAAAGACCCACGCAGCTCCAATATATCAGGTTTTAATTCCAAAGCTCACAGTTTCCCCATACTGCCTCAGTGCCACACAGATGTGGCAAATTTGTCATCATTTTATTCCCCCCTAAACAATATTGTAATACATTCTCTCACCATCATTAGTTAAAAAAGAAAATAAGAAACCAGCAACACTCGGTATTCCCAGGCAATCTCCCATCCAGGTAATAACCAGGCCCAACCCTGTTTGGTCGCTTCCCAGATCAGATGAGATCATGCCCGTTCAGGCTTGTGTATCTGTGGACGCTGGCTCTTGCCACTGGGAGCACCAAGAGCCTGGGCCATGGTTGTCTGTGCTGCCTCACCCAGATTGCTACGGGGCCTCTGCCACCAGTGCCTGGCTTTGGACCCCAGGCACCTGCTTGCCACCACCCTGTGCTACCGCCACCACAGGACGCCTCTTGCCTGCACCCATCAGGTCCGGCTTGCTCATAAGGCTGCCTCTTGGGACCCTCCACACCACCCAGCTCATGCCTTGTCCTGCCAGACAGCACCCAGCCCCTTCCCCCAACTCGAACACCCCACTTTCTCACAGCCTCCTGGGTCCTGCTATCCCCAACCACTTCTCTGAAGCAGCCAGCACACCCTGATAGCTGGCCTATCTAGCCAGAACCCCACAGCTGCTCCTCGCCCCTCCATGCAAAGCCCATGAGTGGCCAATTCTGCTCAGGAACCCGCAGAACCTATGGACTTGTAGGAGCAGGCCAGAGCATGCCAGGTCATGGGGACAAGGATGCCAATGGCCTGCTTGGCCGTCTAACCAGAGGTTCGTTTTCTGCTGCTAACTTATCTTCTGGTGGCACAGGAACCCCTCACACCCCCTACCCTCAGCTCCAGTCAGGCCCCTCACAACTTGTCCAGCTGACCCACACGTCCTCCACTCCCTGCGGCCGATACGGTCAACTGGGCTGGACACAGCCCCTGTCTGGTGAAAGGTCCCACCTTGGACCTGGGAAGTGACGCAGCCAGCAGCCTAATCTTGGGGTGGGAAGGTCTCACTTTGTACGCCACCATGGCTCCATACAAAACACTCGTATGGTGTGCATTGGGTTCGTTCAGCAGTCGGGGCAAACTCACAGCTCTGATTGCATCTACTCTGGCAGGAAATCCCAGCCCAGACCCGAGATGGAAGCTAGTGTGTCGTGCTTTTGGGGACAGGCTGTCTGCCAGCATCATGTCAGGTGGAAGAAATAAATGCCCCTGGAGTTGGCAATGGTGATAGGTCTTGGCTTGCCAGAGGCCCAGGGCCCATTTGGAAAGGTGGGACTCTGGAGCATCCTTGGGTTTCCAGATTCACCACTGCCACCAAGGCCGCCACTTTTGTGGCTCAGTGGGGGGGGGGTCAGTGAATGGGGATTCCCACACAGTGTCACCCACTGTGGCCCCACCTTCTGACCTACTGTCAGAGGCGTTTGTGATGCAGAGCCTGCTGTCCCTGGGTTTCCCGCCCAGTGAGGGGCATATATTGCCCCACCCTGCAGGCACC
This sequence comes from Tamandua tetradactyla, assembly GCF_023851605.1. Lineage (NCBI taxonomy): Eukaryota > Metazoa > Chordata > Mammalia > Pilosa > Myrmecophagidae > Tamandua > Tamandua tetradactyla. The sequence goes on along the minus strand of NC_135330.1, from coordinate 93,012,277 downwards.
CCACAAGCCCAGGCCCACCCGCTCCCCACCCACAGACCAGTGTGGCCTCAAGGCCGCCTTGCTGTCCCATTGCCAGTTTCTCAGGTGATAGAGCAGGCAACTTCCAGGTGGGATGATATCCTGGGATGCTACTGTAAGACTGTTTCCTAGACTCCGGCTCAGTTGTTCTTTTGCCTTGGTCTGCACAGGGATCTTGGAGGAGCTGAATGTGCTAGGTGGTCTCTGGAGTGGGTTGGAGGGGGTAGCTGGGTGGGTCTTGAACCCTGGGTAGTGGAATACAAGTTGACTCTGTAGCATGGGGTGCAGGTATCAAGGGAGTGTGGCCAGGTAAGGCAAAGACTGATCATCAGGGTGTGTAGGTGACTTGTCTGCTGTTGTGCACCATGTGGGGTCAGAGACGAATGGCCTGGGGCCTGTGCCAAGAAATGCTCCAGTGGGTGATGTGTCTTAGCCTAGACCAGCCTCTTTCCTGGCATTTGTGTCTTCCATTCTATGAGAGACATGGATGGCCAGTACTCAGCCAGCTGCATTGTTGTGCAGTAGTTTGTCAGGGCTGAGGTCTGGGGCACTGTAGGTGAGCTTGTCAGCACCTGCCTCCATAAGTGTGGGAGCTTAGAGGCTAAAGGCATTGCTGTGGGCCACTGTGCACTGGGTGGCAAGCTCCAAAAGAAGGAGACAGGGAGGTACCAAGATACAGAGCTCCTGGCCAAATCTTCAGCATTTATTTTGAGTACTGTTTTCCCATATTTAACTTGTATGGACATCTTAGTTGTACAAAATGAATTCAAGGAATCTTCAATAGGGTGTGAGATCTCACAACTAACATAGTTGGTATATGTTACTGTGATACCCTGATATATCACAGGGTAATCTCATCAATGAATTAAGAAATTTTTGTAGTCACCCTGGGGACTGGGGAGAAAGGAGAAAAATTTCAACTTCCCCATTGGAGAATTTCTGATATTTTGGCAAACATATGAAGACAATGAACTTAATAAGTCAAGCACTCCATCTTGGAGTTCACCCCTATAAAACTTATTCCTGTGTAGGATAGGCTAAGCCTACTTAAAATTAGGCCTAGGAGTCACTTTAGAGAGCCTCTTTTGTTGCTCAGGTATGGCTTCTGCTCTCTAAATCAACTCAGCAGGTAAACTCACTGCCCTCCTCCCTATGTGTAACACGACTACCAGTGGTGCACATCTCCCTAGAATCATGGACAGAACTTTCAAGATGAGCAGTACCCAGGATCAATGGATTGAGAAAAACTGACTGACCAAATGGGAAGAGAGAAATGAGACAGAATAAAGTCAGCGGCCAAGAGATTTCAGAGTCCAGGTGTCACCCTAGAGATTATTCTTAGGCATTGTAAGGAATTCATTTTTCAATTATGGTGTAGTGGAGTGGATGGAGGGAATTATCTGATAATGTTGAGCTATATTCCAGGAGCCTTGATTCTTGAAGATGATCATATAAAGACATAACTTTTATAATGTGATTGTGGGATTTTAAAACATCATAACTGTTGCTCCTTTCATCCAGGGTATAGACAGATGAGTAAAAAAATGTGGTTCAAGAATAAATAGGAGGGCAAAGGGTAAAGTAAATTGAGCAGTTTGAAATACTAGTTGTCAAGGAGCAGAAGGGGTAGGGGGTAATAGCAAGACTGAGTGTTTTCTTTTTTCTTTCTTTGTGTCTTGCTGGAGAGATGCAAATGTTCAAAAAATCATCATGGTGATGAATACATGCAGTAGTGATGATATTCTTAGGCATTGATTGTAACCATGTCAAGAATTTGTATGTCAAAAATGTAGGATTTTTGTTGGTCATGATAAATTTTTTTAAAGAAATACCCTTTCAAAAATACCCCCCCTTTTATTAAAAGAAAAACACTAGTATTTTGAAATACTTGTGGTGAAGGGGAAGGAGGGAAAAGGGATATGCTTTGAATGTGTTTTATTTTCTTTTTGTTTCTTTTTGGAGGGATGCAAATGTTCTAAAAAATAATCATGGAGATGAATACACAAGTAAATGATGATAATGTGAGCCATTGATTGTACAGCATGTATGGAATGTAAACTATCAATAAAAATATTTAAAAATATTTTGAAGCACAGGTGCAGCAAGTTTGTCATAATTTGATCCCCACCTAGGCAATAATGATAATGACTTCTCTCTTACCATCACCATTAGAACAAAATACCTGCAATCCCTGGCATTCTCAGGCAGTCTCCCATACAGATAGTAACCAGGTCTGACCTTGCTTAGCTTCCAAGATCAGAGGAGATCCAGTGGGTTCACTGTGGTGTGGCTGTTGACTGCAGGCTCCCGCCACCAGGAACCCCAAGGCCCTAAAATTTAGAGGGCTATGCTGTCTTGCCCAGCTAACTTCAGGGGCTACAGCACCTGGTACCCAGCTCCCTACCACTGACACCTGCTGGCTGCCACCCCGTGCCACTTCCACCACAGGATGTCTCCCACTTGCACCCCACCAGGTCAGGTGTGCTCACAGGGGTGCATCTTGGGACCCTCCAGGCAGCCCAGACCAGTCTGGTCTCCATATGGACACCTGCCCCCTCCTGCCACTCTGCCCTCCCACCCCTTCCACCATCTCACACACCCCACTTACCCACCGCTTCCTCGACCCGCTTTCCCCAACCACTTCTCCAAAATAGACTGTGCTGCCTGACAGTGTCAGCCAGCCAGCAGCCACTCCTGGCCCTTCCATGCAAAACACCTTCACTATCCAGTCTGCTCGGGACCCCATGGGACCAGTGGAATTGCAGGATCATGCCAGACCAAACCAGGTCATGAGGACAAGGAAGCCTGTGGCCTGCCTAGCTGCCCAACCACAGGCATATTCTCTGCCCCTAGCTTATCGGCTGCCCACTTTCCCCTCACATCTCTTACCCTCCACTCACACCTGGCCTCTGGCATCTTGCCCAGCTTACCCACTCATCCTCTCCTCTCTTTGTCTCTGGTAGCCACTTGGGCTGGGTGCAGCCCCTGTCTGATGCCAGGTTCTGGCCTCAGATCTGGGAAACAACTCAGCTGGCAGACTAATCTTGGGGTGGGAAGGTCCCACTTTGCACACTGCCATGCCTTCATGCAACACACACTTATTATGTAGTGTGTTTTTCTGCTCAGCAATCGGGGTCACCTCGCAGCTCTGATTGTGTCCACTCTCTGGGAAACTCCAGCTAGGGCCCAAGATGGAGCCTAGTGGGTCATGCCCTCAGGGACAGGTAGTCCACCAGCATTGTGCCTGATGGAGGAGACAAATGTCCTTGAAGCTGGCAACAGTAACCAGTCTCGACCTACCAGAAGGCAAGGGGCTCATTTGGAAAGGTGGGTCTCCAGACCCTCCCTGGGATTCTGGACCCCTTGCTGCTGCTGCAGTTTAGGTGGGTCAGTGGGTGGGGCCTCCTGCACAGCTCCATCCCCTGCAGCCCCACTGTCTTACTGATGGTCTGAGGCCTTTGTGTTGCAGAGGTTTTGGCCCCTGTGTTTGTTACCTGGTAAGGGGCATATGTTGCTCAACCCTGAAGGCACCTCACAAGGCAGGCTGGCCCACACCCCACCTCCAGTCATGTGGGGTCTACAGGTGTCTTTCCAGCTGATCTCTCAGGAGGTGAAGTGGGTGACTTCTGGGATGGGTGGGACCCTGGAATGCTACTATCAGACTGTTTCCTGGGCTCCACTTTCTCTTGCATTGGCCTGCACAGGCACCCAGGAGAGGCTGAATGTGCCAGATGATTTCTTCAGTGGGCCAAAGGGGGTGCCAATGTGGGTCTTATCCCCAGGGTATTGGAATACAGTCTGAGTCTCTTGCATGAGGTGCAGGCATCAAGTGAGCAGAGCCAGATAGGGCAGACAAGGACTCTGATCATCAGGACACAAAGGTCAGTGTGCCCACTGGTGTACACTGTTTGGAGCCAAAGGTGAATGGTTTGTGGCTAATTCTGAGAAGGGGTCCAGCAGGTAAGGGATCTTGGCCTTGGCCATGATGGAATTCCCAGAGCTTGGCCTGCCCAGCATGGGTGTCTTCAGTTTTGTGAGAGACATAGGCAATCAGGGACTCAGCCAGCTGCCTGGGCATGCAGCAGTTGTCAGGGGCTGGGTGGCTGGGGCATTGGAGGCAATGTTGTGTGCACTGGGATCCATGTGGTGGGGAGCTTAGGAGCCAGAGGAGTTGGATGAGGGGCACCATGCACCAGGTGGCAGTATCCAAAAGAAGGATACAGGGTGGCAACAAGACAAAAAACACAGTGCCATCAAAAGGTTCCAACATATATTCTGGGTAGTGCATTTCCAAATTTAACTTGTATGCTGAGTTTAGTTGTACATCGTGAGTTCATGAAATCTTCAATAGGGTGTGAGATCTTGTTAGTTCATCCAGGTTAGTGTGATGTCATGATATAAGGCAGAGCAATTTGGGCAGTGAATGAAGAACTATTTGTAAGGTCACCTTGAGGTGAAATAAAATATAAAGATCCCAAGCTAGAATTCTGTATTTGGAAAAATTATCCTTCAAAGTGAAGGGGAAATAAAGAATTATGCAAACAAAAGCTGAGCACAGTCCCAGAGCCCCATAAGCTTCCTCTAATTCTTTGATACAGTGGCTCTGATGACAAAGCATGGAATACGGACCACTCATCACCATGATCAGTGTAAATTGCAGTGGCCATGACTGCTTGCATGCAATTCTGTGTGGTCTGGTTAGGACACATTTCCCTGTGTGCTACCCCTACCATGTGTTCCGGGTTCATAGGATCTTTCTTAAACCCAAGACCAGGACCAGCCCTTACATATTTCATTGCCCCCTGACCATATTACTATTCCCTGGAACCCACTTACTTGTTTATGCCTACTCTGGTTCATGAACATGACAAGGGACAGTGTCCCCTGTAGTAATGGCCAAGCCACTCCCTGATGTCTCCAGGCATGGCTGCTGTACATTATGGCTGTAGAGCTCCACAGGAAGTTGGCAAGGAGTTGGTGGATGGTGTTATTTATAACATATCTCTGCCAAAGTTCCAGGTTCACTTGTGTCCCTAACAAAGGACAGGAGTACTTCCCAGTGGATCAAGTCATCAATGTGGGCCCTGAGACAGCAGGGTAGGGTCATAGGGCCAGAAATCCACTCTGGCCATTCATGCAGTCTGTCCCAGGACATTCTTATCCCAGTAGCCCAGGGGTCTGCCCCTTAAGGAATCTGGGTCTTCATTGAAATGCAGGGCCTGCCATATATTTCTGGAACATCAGAGAAGACCCTTTTGAATGGTTCTCTGTTCAAAGTAGACAGAAGAGTAGGTTCCTTCAGGTATATTTGCATTTCTTAACTGTATTTTTGCTTCCAGTACATGCACCCATGTCACTGTGCAAAAGTACATATGATTGTCCTTCCAGGCCTTCTCCAAGCCTTACATATCCCTCAAACTCAGGAGCTTTCCTCATGTATAACATAAGTCATCCCCTTGACCTCCCTAGCTCAGGAGCTGAGGCCTAACTCAGCTGCACAGTATTACAAAAGGAAGCATTACAAAAGGAAGTATTACAAAAGGAAGTATTAGAAAAAGCCACAATCCAGCCCCTCAGTGCTGCTAGATATGGAAAGGACTCTTCCCTGATGCCCTTTCAGGAATATTTCCCTGAACATCTCACAGGTATTGTAGTGCCCTTATCCCCTCTGGCCCTTGGGAGATGCTGCCAGGAAAGGGGCAGCTCTGTAAAGGACATACAATCATAACAGCTAGAGCCAGATAACCCCAATGGCTGCAGCAGTTGAGGTGATACAAGCTACCTGGGTTAGTAGTGGCATCCTTGCATCTTGCCTGGACCTGGCTTATTTTATTTTTTACTGTTCTTAATCTGGTGTCAAGGTGGCAAAAGGCATGACACTGTTGACCCCACCATGAGAAGTGTAGCCCCTTCAGTCTTTTAACTGCCATATGAGTCTCTGCTATCTTGGGGCTCTATTCAGTTCCATTGTCCTGCAAGGGTCTTTCCCACACCAGTGATAGTCCTGGCATCTGCTCCTTTGCCACTTTAGGGTTTCCAAAGCCTCAGCTCTTAAAACTCATTTCAGGCTTAAGAAAGAAACTGCTTTTTTTCATTGCTTTGAAATGATTGGTGGTCTCAGTCTGTCTTCTGTGTACAAGTGATCCAACCTTGGAAGAAAGGAGACCAGGCTGGAACTTTCCCTCCATATTAGGAGCAGTCCAAGTCCCAAGACTATGTGGAGGAGACAGCCTGCAGCCTTATAGTAGAACAGTACTGTGGTTTGAATTACATGAACTTGAGCAGCCATTTGACACTTTCTATCTCAGTAGTGGTCTCCATTAGTGAGAACTCACTGGGAAAGTGCTCCTAATTCAGACTCTCAGTTTAAAGAGGACAATGACTACTCAGCCAGAAAAATGATTAATGGAACTAATATCTTAATTACACCCTCATCTCAAATTCTACCTTAAAGCAGAGGACATTACTTTGCCAGAGACACATGAGTCATCCCTCTGTCCACAAATCACTGAGGGCTGAGGAATGTTCTCACTCCAAATACACATGGTGGTCTACAGAGCTTCCACTGGCTACATGTCCCCCATATTTTCCAACCCAGAGGAAAATTGTCTCAGCCCTCCACAGGGAAGATACCTGCACAGTGCAGGTATTTAAGGTTGGCCTTAGGAGAAGTTGGTAAGACACCTGGTGCCTGCCTTACAGGAGGGCAAAATTGTATATGTCAATATTTTCTTAGGAACATCCCCGTGTTATCCACCACCACAAATGAAGTCCAGTTCCAGTCCCTGGGACCTTGATTGCTCTGCCCTTAACTAGCCATGGGTCTCAGGAACATCACCCCTCTTCTGGCCTCAGTTTGCTGCTTTGTAATGTGGGACAGGGAAAGGACCAACTTCCTAGTGTTATTGTAAATATTAACTGTGATGAACCATGGAAAGTGTTTACCTACAGCCTGACTTAGCAGAAATGATGGTTGAAGAGGCAGAGGTTGTTCCCAGTCAGTAATTTCCTCTCACTCATGAAGAAGCTCTTGCCCTCTCCCCCCAACTGACATCATTTTTTCACTTCTGTGGGAGGTTTGAGGTTCCCTTTCAGAGTATCCCATCCTCAGCATAGCCAGAGCAAGAACCACTGGTGGCTGGCAGAGGGACCCAGGCCTATCCAGAAAAATTCAGCTTCATGTTCATCCAGTCACCAAATATACATTAGGTGTCTAAAATGGGCAGACCCATTTTTAGCTACTTAGCCTCATTCAGTGAACAAAGCAGACCAAAATTCTTGCTCTCCGGAGCACCCTTTAATTTGGGACATTGGACAATAACACTTGTCATCTTAAGCACATGGTACCCCCAGTCAGCTGTGATACCCTCATGTTTTTCCCCAGGTATTGGCGTAGAATCCATGGAAGTGATGAGCATGGAAAATGCCACAAAATACAGAAGTGTGTGCACCTTGGGCACTAGAGGAGGGTCTCCTCTTAACAGAGACCCAAAGAAAGGAGTGGATTGATTGATGAATGTTCCCTATGGAGGGGCTGGGCAGAAACCTGAGACCCACACACCCTATTATCCACCCAGAGGGTTAAGTTTATGGGACTTCCATCTTGCATGTGGATAGAAGTCAAAGGGAGCTGCTAGAGGGTGTCCTGTGGTCCTGACTACAGAGGACTCTGAGGATCAGAGCTGGTCCCACAGATAACCCCTCCACATCAGAGCCCCAATACACCCAATCACTGTCTTCTACAGATGCAGAAAAGAAGCTTATCAGCAGCATACTCACAGTTCTGCGCTGGACTTTACCCCTGTCTGCCTCTGGCAAGAGGGCTGGGCTGCGCTACACCTCTGCCCTTTGGGAAGGCAGTGTCAGTGGGAAGAAAAGACACACACACATATATCCTGCAAAGAATGAGGCAGAACCTCAGAACATGAGCTCTAGGTGGGGAAGCCATGAGGGGGTGGAGCAGGAGGACAGACTGCTCCATCACCAGGAAGATTTTTATGAAGTTCTTGCTGAGTATCAGAACCATGCAATGGACAGAGAAGTCACAAGCCTTCCTTTTTTCCTGGAGTTTCTGTTCGAGCTGGAGGGTCCTTGGATGGCAGTGTGGAAGGAAAGCCCTGTATCTGACTCTGCTGACCACATACCTACCCCCCCACCGCTGTATTCTGTGTACATGGCTGGACAAATACGCTGAAGATTTGCTACCTGAACGAGATGTTTCCCACCCCAAACTGTTGGTGGCCATATGCAAAGTCCATATGCCCAGCTCAGGCCTGGAGCATCTATACTTTACTTCTGCTTTCACAAAAAGACCAGTGGAGCCCACTGATGCAGATCCAGAGAGTGAGGAGGACTGGGTGTGAGTACATGTGAACACTGGGGAGGAGGATAGTTCTGGACCACACAGGCAGGATCATCCAGATGTCACCCTTAGACCAGTAGCAAAGAGTAGCCTCAGACATGTCATCTGGTCAACTGCAGTTAAGGAAGAATTTTCAGGTGGTTGTTTGGCTGAAGTTCCCCATAAAGGCAGTGAAAGACATGTTGAGGTATTCATGATGTTGAATGTACCTGTTCTTCAGTCCCATTGTCAGCTACAGATCTGCAAGTTGAAAACTGTAACACCAGTTCCACCACCTGCAGAAGACACAGGGACAGCTCCTCAGCCTAACTCAGCTACATCAACACTTCTACTGCCACAGACAGAGGTAACACCAGAGACCTCTTTCAAGCTAGTCTGCTGCATCACCTGCTGGAGCACCAGATGCAGAGCAGGAGTGGTTCCAACACCGCTTATCCTGCCAGTTATGGAGGTAGAACCAGTTACCTCCTTGACCACCTTGTAAGTAAAATTCTTTTATGTTGGCATCCAGAAAACCTACTCAGGGATGGGGGCAGTTCCACCACTATCACCAGAAAACTTTCCAGAGCTGAAGGCACCAAATTATCAGGATCATCTTTCCAAACCTGGAGGCAAGTCAAGCACCATCTCTTGTTCCAAATTCACAGGTAGTGGCACTACCCACACTTGGAGCTATGGCCTGCTACATTTACATGGGAAGCACCAACTTTAGAGCTTGAAACAGCCCTGGTGCCACCTCTGGTGCCATCTACAGAGGTAATGTCAATACTCTCTCTTGAGGCCAAGCCTGCTACATTAACAGAGGTAGCATGTACTCCAATCCTGAGGGCAGCCATATCTCCAGAGTATTGCCAGTTTCTGAGATGGAGAATCCTCCAGCACTACATCCAGTGCAACCTACACAGGTAACCACACTTCACATTCTGAAGCTACAGCCTGCTCCCTCACCATTGGTAGCACTGGCTACAGATAGGGTGGCAGATTTCCCACCTCTACTGCTGTCACTGCCCAGGTTCAAGTTAAAACCAGGTGTGGTCACATGACCAGAGTCAATCTACCCCTGGCCTGAGACATGAGAGAATGGGCTGAGAGAAGAGTTGGTAGCAGAACAGTTTACACTGATGGATGTGGTAAGCAGCTGGGTTGGCTGGGTAGAGTTGGGTGGATCTTTCTACCAGGAACTGCCACTAACAGCTGCCATTCCTGATGCAGAACCTAATGATCTCACTCCAAATTCTGACACCTCTTCCAACCTTGTCACCTAGGCAAATTTCTTAACCCCCCCCCGTGGTAGTTAGATTCAGGTGTCAAATTGGCTAGGTGAAGGAGCCTAGTTCTATTGCTGTGAACATGAGCCAATGGCATGTGGACCTTATCTGTTGTTGATTAAATCTGTAGTCAGCTAGGAGACATGCCTGCTGCAATGAATGGTGTTTGATAGAATTGGCTGGTGCTTAAATGAGAGAACTCAATGTAGCACAGCCTAAGCAGCTCAGTATACCTCATCTCAGCACACACAGCTCAGCCCAGGCCTTTGGAGATGCAGAAAGAAATCACCCCGGGGAAAGGTGCTGGAACCCAGAGGCCTGGAGAGATGGCTAGCAGAGATCACCCTGTGCCTTCCCACATAAGAAAGAACCTCAGTTGAAAGTTAGCTGCCTTTCCTCTGAAGAACTATATGTTAACTAAATAAATCCCCTTTTATTGAAAGCCAATCCATTTCTGGTGTGTTGCATTCCAGCAGCTAGCAAACTAGAATACCCTCAAGGCCTCAAGTCCCCACCTGAGAGAGATATCAAACACTAACACAGCACACCAGTGGCTCATGAAGATTAAATGAGAACAAACAAATAGAAAGCCTTTGGGGATCTGGCCCATTTTAGAGTGGAGGAGAGCTTCATCTGGGATGAAGTCAGGTTCAAAGGTGGCCCACCCTCTGCTCTTGAGGTGTCCACAGTATCAACACTGAGGACTCTGTTGTGACTGGACCTTTTGACAGACATGCAAAGCCCCTGGGCCTCCAGGGACCATGCATGTAACTGACATCATATTTAGCAGGAAATATTGCAAGGGACACAAGGTGCTGTCTGGACTGTGTAGGCATCAGCCACCTCCAGTGCCAAAGCCTGTGAGATGGACTCCAAGCATTTGAGGAAAATAGGGCTCTCTCTTTCCTATTAGCCTTGTGTTCCTAGCTACTCAAAGGCTGGGCATCCTCAGAGGATAGACCTCCATCCTCAGGCTGTGGAGCCTCTGCTGAGATCACTGAGCCCTGGCCTGGGTCCTGAAGGATGGTGATAGATAAGCTGGGCCAGGGCAGGTCTGAGTGACATTCCCCTCCTCCCAAGAAGCCATTCAGGAAGATGATGGTTATCACTTTCTGGTCTCCATCTCATCCCAGAACAGCTAAAGGGGGAAGGGGAACCTGGCACCCAGTATCTGTGCCACCATTACTCAGTTCAACTACATTGTCTACTGTGTAATCACTACTTCCTCAGGGGTCCAAGTATGAAGGCTCTTGACAGGGTCAGGTGATGGAACACTGGATCAAGGTGGCCATGGTATGCTGCAAGTGGCCCTCTCAGAATCCTGGGACTCTCTCTCTGTTCTTATTGCCTCTAAGAACTATACACCCTCACTATATGCAGTACTGATTTACCTTGCACATGCTGGAGTCAAATGTTCATTTCTCACCATGGCAAATTTCTTAGATTGAGGAAAAGACCTCCACCTGTGGATGTCACAAACTATGCCCACAAAGAACCCTCTGGGACCTCCCTGGGCGACATCTTATCAGGCAGGTGAGATTTCAGTTGAGGGGACTGATGATGGAGAATTCTGGTCTCCCAGCCCAAGTCAGGGCTCCTTTTTTCTCCCTCCCCAGGAGCAGGATCCTTAAAAATTTCTTGTCACGCTATGCCATCCTCTTTCCTCTTCAAAGAATCTCAAATCATCATCTGAAGACCTGTGGTGAAGTTTCTAAGTGTGCAGGCCTCTCCCCAGACGAGAACATGGACCCTCTGAGGGCTGACATATTCTCAGACAAGTGAACCTAGGCCCTCCTGGGAAGCAGTGGTTCCTGGATAGGGTCTGGGATATCTTTTGTGACTCTAGGTCACCCTGTGACTAGGGGTCAGCTATTCTGCCTCAGAACTGGTTCCCTTATCTGTCAGTGACAGAGTTGAGCCACATGGGTACCTTTCCAGTGTTTGCTTCACCCAACACAACCTATCAAATTGAAATCTAAGCAGGTAAAAACAAATTTCTCAGTGAAATGGGTATAGGCACCCAGTTGTTCTGATCTAAGTGCTCAGCTCCTGAGACCCATGGGACATTACAGGGATCAGGGTTACCCATCTTCAAAAACTGTAATACAGGCTGTCTTTTCACCAGCAGCTTTAATGAAGTGGGTTTGCCCTATACCCTTCTCTACCATTCCCAACTTTCTTCTTCCATCTTGCCTTCTCACAGGAATAGCTTCTGCCACTTTCAAAAGCTGTCTGATATTTTCTCAGATGAGAACAACTCAGTGAGCAGGAAATTGATCAACAAGGTAAAGAGGAGTCTCAGGGTCTAGGAGTCATACAGGTGGGGTTGTTATTTTCTCACTAAATGTTTCTTCAAAAACTTCCAGTCTGATCTTGTATGGGGAAAGAGGAAGAGGGTTAGGTTTGTCCACATGCAGGTGTGTGGGCAGTTGTAGGACAAAAGACTGAGGTCCTCATAGGAGGTGGTGGTGGAGGCCAGGCTGTTCCAGGAGGAGATGATGAACTGGCAGGATTGCAAGTCTTTCATCACAGAGGAAGAGTCTCATCATGGTGCCTCATTATGAATGACATGTGTCCTGGGGCTATAAGAAATATAAGACTTGGGAACCCAGGACAGAGCCTTTATGACCATAGTCAGAAGCACCACAAAAAAGAGGAAGCACAATGTCAGTGCCCAGTGTCCCATAGTCC